>NC_056468.1:16015173-16173711 GCF_008729295.1 Plectropomus leopardus | reverse complement strand
TTCTGGCCAAAGTCCCTCATCTTATCTTTTCCCTCAACCCCTGTCATCCTATCGAACTCGACCCTCTCCCCATCATTTCCCCATCATCAGGCAACAAAACTACTTTTCTACCATATATGTAGCATGGCCTTGTTAGTAAAAACCATGTCATTATTTGCGTCTGCAAATAAATAATTCGCNGTCATCCTATCGAACTCGACCCTCTCCCCATCATTTCCCCATCATCAGGCAACAAAACTACTTTTCTACCATATATGTAGCATGGTCTTGTTAGTAAAAACCATGTTATTATTTGGGTCAGGAAATATAATATTGGCAAGAGAAACAAAATAGCAGAAGAAATAAAGATATTTCTAGCCTGCTTCTACTGGAACACATGGATTAAGTGCTAAAGATGAATATCCTTCCTCATCTAATGGCTTGTCCTAGATTTCCCCACCTGCAGTGCCCTTATTTTTCACTGTAGTGTCTAATCCACCATCGCTCTTCCACTTAACACAAAACAAAGCCTCCTACAGCAGTGTTACTCCAGGCAGCCCACGGGAGTTGCTCTGTCGAGACCCAACTTCATCACATTGTAAGTAACACACTTTTCACGACATCCATTCCAGGGAGCGGATTATGCCAGATAGATAGCAGACACTCACCTCTTGCCGCCAAGCACTCTGCTGATTTATAATGCAATCTATTTCATAAGCTAAATTTGTTTTGCATTATTCATGCTAGAATGTACTTTTTTTCAGCTGGATAATTTGCTTGTTATCGAGCCAATGGATGATATAAAGAGATTCACAAGGAAACTGGAGTGGTATATAGGCTATTTGTTTTTTATATAGGCTGCCACAGCTACAGTGATCAAACAGAATGTTGCTGCCAGATTGATTGTGTGAGTTTATTACAGTAACAGATACCATCATGATGTCCCACCAGGTGTGTAAATGGCATCTCTTGGCATGTGGAGGTCTCTTGATAATAAAGTGCCCTCCTCCTGTTTCCTGCCCCTGCAGCTTTGGTAAAGCAACGCTAGGAATGGGCTACAGTTCAGAGTTTTTATTTTTTGGTACTTAGCTTCTAAATCAGTGGTCTTTGCCATACTTATGCAAAGTAATTTAACCCTTGTGTTTTGTTTACATTAGGTTTATGACTTTATTCCTTGGGGTCCCACAGACTCACACTAAACTGCTAAATCAAACAATTTTGTCCTGCATGTTGTTCCCCCCGTTAGCAATCATATAGAAAAATGCTGAACCCTTCCTCTTACCACTGGGCTTGCATGTCAGGGATAACAAAATATGCATATAGAATTAATTAATTTTCCATTTCTTTTTCTACCTTCTGATGCATGCAATCAGATCAAATTAATATTTTAAGCTATTCTTGTTTAATTTAAAAAAGTCATGAAGTATAAAGTTGATAGAACAACACTAAGCATATTATTTGAGGTTTTACTTTAAAGACAGCCTGAGACCTCCAGGACCCAAACAAAACATTAAGGTTTAATGATGATTTAGTTTCTTTTGTTGATATTTAATATCCATCAATCTATCAATTATCTACACCCACTTTTGAGTGAGGGGTGTGGTACAACTGTTCTTTAATGGTCTAACAATAGTGTCAGACATTGTAAACCTGAGGCACTGGGGGCATCCTTCTTTTCCCCCATTTACAACAGCTATGTATATGTTTAATTTTGTCAAGCTATTTCAGATGATATAATGCATAAAAGTCTGTACATCATTTTGGACAAACATGAAAGTTGTCAAGGGAAAAAAATAATCTTAGACACCTACATCCTTTTTTATATCTAACTGTTCTCCAGTTTTCTTCTTCATTCTGAAGCCATGTTGAGGATAACAAATCTTCACTCCTGCCACTTAAAAAGGGACAAAAAAATCCAATGTTACTGTGTTGTGTGACTTTCTAAGTCACACAACATAGTGAGGGTAGTATTTTTGGTGTTAATAACATTACTAATCTTGAAACCCTTTTTTGTCACTATGATGTAGTAGAGTTTACAGAATGAATGTTTACCTGACAAATGTGCTAAATTTCCCAAGCAGTCTCAATAAATGTGGTCTTCAACACAACCAATTTAATCAATTATATTATATATTTTTAGGGAAACAAAGTTGAAGGTGTTATCTGGCCTTCTGCATGTCATAATAATGATATTATATTGTTGAAAATTCACACACACATGCGACAAACATTACAGTGCGTAACAAATGACCTGTATCAACAGCCACAGGGAGCCAGATCAAGCAGAATTAAACAACATACACCTCAGTGCTGAACAGTGGGGGGTTATACAGGTGATGGTGAGGCACAGTCACGCTAAGTAGCAGATTTGCTGAACATAGCACAGATCAATAAGGACATGGCGTGTGGCAGGCTCTTACCCCTAAGAGATTTCCTATGTTGATGTGATCAACTGCCGTGACATTTACATCTCTGTCCCACTGTCTCTCTCTCTTTCTCTCTGACACATACGGAAACACATTCATTTTGGGCAACAAGACACTTTATTCTGATATCATTTGAGCTCTGTGGGAAAACATTACTGTTAGGAAGCAGTCATTGCATTCATTACCCCAGATTGTGTCATCCTGTCTGCATATTGTGTGCGAGTGAGACAGTGAAAATAACAGCCTCACTGGGTGAATATGACCACTGTTTTAAAAAGGAAACATTCACCCCCTGCAAATGTGAAAAACGAGTTTGCTCCACCATATTTTTATTCCATAGCTGACTCAGTTTCTATCTGTACATCACAGCACCGAACCCCGGTTACATTACTGGCTTGTTTACCCAATTTATAGTGAGTCATAAACATGCCTGACGCCCTGAAAACTGATAATGGAGAAACCCTGCAGGGTGAGTGATGATGTTGCAAAGAAAAGAAGGCAAATTACAAGTACACTATGTTTGGAACCTGAAGCTTTACAGTCCTATCCAGGCTCAGTCCCCTGTCCTGATCCATTCTTTATTGATGTACACAGAACAGATATCCTGAGGGTAGATATTTGAGTAGGACAAAGGGATCTTTGTTGTGTTTGAGGAATTGCTAAGCTATGCTTAACAAGCAGATCATTTTAAAGACTTTGTCTCTAAAGACTGCCCCTGTGAGAATTAAGTGAGGGCCATGGCTCCTTACCACTGCCCTGATTTCTCATTTTGTCTCACAACAGTATTGATCTGAGCATCCTGTTATGGAGGTTTGAGGAAGGATTCCACAGAAGATCGCTGATGGGATGGTGCTTCGAAAAACCACCTCTGCTGTGAATAATGCCGATAAAACACCCAGAGGTGATCAATGGTAAAGATTATGCAGCGGGAGAATGCGATGCTTGTTTGATAAATGAGACTCAGCTTGTTTTATGGGGAACATAGCGTCTGCAATCATGTCAGGCTATTGAAATAAAACAAGTACAATGAATACACAAAGAGGAATCTATAAATGTTGGCTATTTGAAATTTGAAGTAGAAAATATGTTTTATCAGGGCAATGTTAAAACTTGATAAAAATTTCTTCACATTTTAATATTCATGTATATTCTGCAAAGTGCAAAACACCTAAGAGACGAAATGTGGCACATCAACTCACTATGTGCTTACGCATGCCAGCAGCCCTACACTTTGTATTCACCATATGTGTAAAAATAATGTTATGAGCATGACATATGTGTTAGAGAGGCACAGGATCGCTGACTGTTGTCCTGTCGTCTTCATGGGAGCACATGGCATGCTGCTGTGACAGTCAGCATTGAACATGTCTTTGGGGATGCTCCATTATTTACACCATGCCTTCCTGTGGCCCCGATGAGACATGACAGGAGCCACAGGAAGCTCATGAATTAAAGAGAGGGGCCTAAAAGCACAAGGGGGAGGGTAAAGGGTGATGGGGAAGCCTGGGGAGACAGCAGAGCATTGGGGCTGCAGATTGCAACGCACATGCCGCAGCCTGGGGGGCTGGAGGGAGGTGAGGCAGGGAGGAAAGGACACACAGGGACAGAGAGGGAGAGATAAGAGAGCAAAGGGAAAATATTTTGTTGGAAAAGACATAGAAAGAGAAAGAGACAACAGTAATGACAGGAATTCTCTTAGGAGACTGAAATGAGAGAAGAGAAATTTCTGAAAGTGCACAACAGCAGTCTTAATTTAGCCGGAGAGACATTAATACTGATGCATATAAAACTCCAGCGAGAAGATGATGTCATGCATTCATTGGACATTTAGCGGGGTGTGTGATGTCTCAGCTGTTGCTCAAATAGGTTGGGCATTGAGTAGCTTCTGGTGTCAGCCTGCATGTCCGGATAGATGGGATAACCTCATTTAGGCTGTGACTCATCACCTGATGCAGCAAACCAATACACAGTAGCTATGGGCAATAAAAGACTCAGGCAATACCCTTCCTTTTTCAGTAAAGTGATACAATTTGACTAATGGGTATTGAGGTCACAGATGTAGATGGTGAATTTTGATGGATGATGGATTTCCTGCATATATGTTATTATACAGTAGGTTTTTCATTGTACGATGCATGTTGTTTGTTCATAATCATGCATTTGTCTCAGGATTAACCCCTGATGTGGATTAGTGCGAATTTATTTGTGTAATGCCTCAGATACAATGAATATTTGTTGGATAAGACCATGCTTTTATGTCCTTCTCTCTCTCACACACACACCCTGACACACACTTGCGTGTTTTATGAGTCTGATATTTGTAAGTAACTTTTTACAGGAAGTGCCTCTAATAACAACCCCTTTCATTGGCCCCCTGGGAGCTGCTGTCCATCTCTCATGGCAACCCCAGACGGGAAAAGGAACCGCCCAGACCATTGGTGCCAGGGTGATATCATCTGATCATCAACCTCAAACATGGGCGCTGAGCCACACAGTGCATTTTCATATCGTGGAAGGTCTTCATCCTTCACTTTCCCCCTTTTATATTCAGGCTCTTTTTTCCGTCTGCAAATATTAATCCTCAGAACAAGTGGAATTGGCTTGTCATATAAAATGGGAAGTTGTGAGCTTCGTATATCTGAATGGGTGCCAAGTAAATTAGGCTTATTAACTTGAATCTGTAAAATATGTTGGGGGGGTTTAACCTCAAGCTGAATGTATCTTCTCTTATTGATGCAGTCCATTAGTTGTAATAGTAGTCTGTCTGTGGAGTATCAGTTGTCATTCTACTTGTGCTTGAGTGCTCTTAATTCCCTCCAGAGCCCATCTGGGCAAGCATCTTTTCAAACAATATGACATGGCACTACAATGCACAATTTAGATTTAGGCAATGCTCAAGTTTGACATTTACACAATCATTTCAGTTGTTCCCAAATTTACATTTATAGCTTGAAACATTTTGTGAAGCAGTGGCATGCAAATGTATTTACATATTCACTTTTTATGTATACAGCATATAAAATAATACACTTATCAGGTCTAAATACATATATGAATGGCAAGAGACTTGTGATCTTTCCCGAACTGGAACTGATATGTCCCAGTTGACCCTTTTTACTCCATGAGGGTTGTACTTGCTACATAGTGTGGACCAAAACATGGTCCAACATGGAAGGACATTTTTGGAGGGTGAGGACATTTTGGCCGATCCTCACTTTTCTCACAAGCCTGTTTGTGGCTTTGGTTTTAAGGTTCAAGTTTCATTAGGATTAAGGGTTGAGGTTAGGTATTTAGTAGCCATGGTTAAGGTTAGGGGCTGGGAATGCACGTTGACAGTAGGAGTCCTCATAAAGATAGAAGTATAAGATTGTGTGTGTGTGTGTGTGTGTGTGTGTGTGTGTGTGTGTGTGTGTGTGTGTGTGTGTGTGTGTTTCTTGCTTGCAGCTTTGTTGGTGCTATCTGGTGATGTGATACGTTGCTTTTACTTGAGAAATATTGAAAAGCCATTGCTGATGCTGTCAGTAAATATGAGATAAATAATAAGAACACCGCAATAGCACCAATGTTGATTTTCCCCAAAACAGTGCTGCAACCTTGAGTTCAGATCATGTTCAAGTAGCTCTGGTAGTCAAATATGGTGTTTATGAAATTGGGAATTCTACTCTTAGTCTCTTTTGTTAAAGTTATCCTTGTATCACAAATTGAAAATTTGTGCATGCAAAGAGCTGCTTATTTTCACTATCCCTCTGTGAAAGTGTGACTGAGGGGGCCATGTGCTCTCTGTCCCCCCCACCCCCATCTCACCACCACTCTGCCCATATGTGCATTCGAGTGGCAGCTGCAAACTCCCCCGCTTGCCCTCTGAAAAAAGAAAGTGGAAAACAGCCCCCTGCACCACAGAAAAATTAGGAGAGCTTTCCTGGTCCGAGCGCCACTGGCTGCTACTGTGAGTGGCAGAGTCGAGTCTTCTGGTGTCTATTGTTGTGGAAAATAGTAAACCAGTCATGTAGGACTTGATCTTCTGCGGTATTTATCAAGTCTTTATTTCTGCTCTTTCATACTGTTTTGTGATCAAGTTGATGCATTAATTGTGTGCACACACACACACACACACACACACGCACACACAACCTGCAGCTATCCGCTAATAAAGCACCACAGTGGCCTCCCCATCTGCCTTCTCCAACTCCCTTTGGGGACTGCAGGAGGTGTAGAACAGCAGACTGTGCTGTGGCCTGCTCAACACATTCGTAACTCACTGACACACGGAGGTAGGGTGGGCACATATTGCACATATTGAGGCAATGCCAGCAGAAGTCTCATCCGGCACCAATTAGAATATTACAAGACAAGTGTGCAGGCAGGAAAACAAATGCAAGCGTGTGCTGCACACGCAGACACAAATATGAAGCAGGCCTCATACTTCTGTCTCTTTCACGCTCTCTGTTTTACATGCACCACGACACTTAATAAAATGTCACCTCATACATACACACACACCAGATCTGCTCAGAGACAGACCTACTGCATAATACCCATCTTGTGCGAAGGAGGAACTGAAGTCATGTGAATTGTTAGTATACCAAACAGACCAGATTAAATGTCACAGAAAAAAACAAAACAAAACTGGAACTAGCAACAGAAAGTTAGAGGAAAAAATATCATGATGCAGTGCACTGACAACATGAATCTTAAATGCCCTGGATATGGACAAAACATATTCCAAAACATAATTTATAGATTACTGAAACAGATTTTACTGTGCGCAGATGTATGGGTATTATTAGCAAAGACTGCTGTACATCCGAGCACGGATGAGATTGAGACATATTCTCAGAAACATGCTCATTGGAGTTATTTTAAGAAGATAACTTGAGGTTTCATGTCACATCTTGAAATTCTCATTGATAATTCACATATGATATTAAACTTTAAGTATGTGGTTGACATTGGACATGGCATTGGAAGGTTTCATGAATCCCATGAAAGGAATGTTGGAAAACCAAGCCCATGACTCCTGTGGACCTTTGCTCACGCTATCCATCCATGTGTCACTCACTCCCTTATTTAAACTTTTATGTTAATCTGGTGATTTATTCACACAAATTCTCACGTGCCTGCAAGCATCCTGTTCTTGACTCGAGGAAGAAGAGGCAAGCAGGCTTGTGCACTGACCCAGGAACTTGGAACATATGTGTTAATATTCGTACCTCACCTCCGACACTCCCCACTGTAGCACTTAAATTAGACACTGAGGAGTTATCTAGGTGACACAGATTATGAATATTTAGCTGAAGCTGCATTTTGTGTGTGTTTGTGGTCTGTGTGAGAATGATGCCAGAAAGAGAGACTGAGAAAGGAAGTCTACGTGCATGTATAGCCTGTGATGCTCACTGCTGTGTTACAGTTTCTAATGTATGACTTTTACTCACATCCTAACCACACAGGATGAAAGACGACTGACACACGCTCGAACCTCAGTTGCTTCAAGATGTCTGCCCACTTCACTGTCATAAATGAGAAGAAAGAAAATAATACCTTGTCGCTCAGACTGTCACAATCAAGAACCGATGACCACCTGAAATAGATCATTTAATCACATTTATCAATGCAAGCAAGGGAGCTTATATTTAATTATATTGAAAAACAGGACACCACTGCCTCATATCACAGGAAACATGTCTGTGAATGCAAAAAAAAGTCATTGTCTTTAAAGGCGTAGGAGGGTGGAGATCTTCCCATGTGCTGCCTTTGAGGGCAATGAAGCATTATGATAATATGATTATTAATATGGATGAGGGCCCTTAGTTGACACCCAGTCAGGCTCCCCCGTGGTACTCAAATCAGTGCCCATCCTCAAATCTGACAACGCAGTTATGGTGAAACAGAGCAGAACAGCCAGGCTGGCCTGCCGCTCTCCTTCACACACTCTTTCTCCCTTTGGCAGACCATCAGCCATGGCCCAGCTCCCATTCTAACACACATGAAGAGAAATAGAAATGAAGACAAAGACATGAAGGTGTACACAGATACAGACAAAATCCCAGAATACACATGTGCACATGGGTTAAACCCTTGAGGTGAGATTTTGGACTTGGTTCGCCTATTTAATGTCACTGTTCTGTCAGGTCTGGTACCAACGTCGGGGAGAAAGGGGGAAAAAGCAACCTGTGGTTTTTTTATTGTCTGTGTTAACTGTATGTATGTACCCCATATTTATGTAGGAAGAGTCATTAAGAGCAGGATTCTGTGCAGTAGCAATATCGGCAGTGGGGAAGTTCCAGCAAAAACACCATCCGACCAATTGCGAGCAGCTCCATTGAATGTGAGCGTGCAGATTGGCTGTCACAGCTGTCAGTCATGCCGGAAAATCCCCCTTTTGTATATATCAGTAACTCATTAAAACCAAAATTATTATAAAAAAAACAAACACTTTAACAAACATTAGGGTGATGAGAACGACCCTCAGTGATGGAGACCATCTTTGAAAAAAATGTACTGGGCATGTACTTTGAATTTTTAGTTTGGCCTCATGCCACTTTAGCCTTCTTATTCCACTACATCTTGGAGGGAAATAATGTACTTCACTACATTTATCTGACAGCTGGAGTTACTCATAGCTTCACAAATCAAGATCTTTGCGTACAAAGCAAATGAAATTGTAGTACAAGTACAGCTGAAACAATAAGTTAATTATTGGACTGGCAGGAATTTATTTTATCTACATTGCAAGTCAGTAAAAAAAGAACAGTAAATGTGGGTAATATGAAATGAAAACCAATCTAAGAAATTGTATTCTAAGACATCAGATGAAGTAATTTCAGGTTGAGTCTTATGTCTATATATAGATTTGCAAGAAAGAGAATGATATGTTAACCTCTACATGAAATCTCCTTTTTCTTACACACACACAGGGCCAATGCTTAATGGTAACTCCACCTCTCAGCAGGTATGAAGCTGACCTTCTTGAATCGTCTGTCTACCAGGTAAAGGCGATTAGCCACATCCTGTCTGCAATCTCATTACACTCAGTATGGTATAGTAGCCACAGGATACATTCACTGTCAGACAGGGACAGAGGATGATCTCAGCCCTCTAAATAAGGCCATATGAGGTCTGGATACTACTGGACCTAGCAGCAATTAAACCTAAGGTACTGTATGGTCTCACAGTAAATGCAGGTGCAATGGTGTCTTGAGAGCAGGTTGTTGTGCCACCTCAAGAGCCCACTCACACCGGAGTGCCCTGCATGCTTAATGAAGATGCCTGGGTGTACGACTACGACTATGGTGTATGTTTGTTTGCGTGTTTGCAACTGAGCATTTGTGTGTTTCAAGTAGAGTAGCTTTTATGGTTACATGTCAAGTCAATGTCAGCCTTTAGATTTCACAGTTCACTGACCTTCTGTGTCACAGGACTTAGGGGAAGCCTGCACTGTAGCAGAGAACATAGGCATCAGCTCCCTGAGTGACCCATGGGATTGCAAGGTGTGCTCCCGGTGAATGGCATTTTTTACACCCTGTCCTGAATGCCTCTGTAATAGCGCGTGTAGGAGCCATTTGTCATGAGAGCTTGAAAATCCTCATTTTTCTGTCTGTCTTGACAGGATCCAATCAAAGAAGAGAACAGAAATACAAGGGTTCTTAATTTGAGAAAAAGATTTAGACAGAATAAAACTCCAGCAACCAATGAGAACATGAAGGAGGATAGCCACACATCTTTCTGTCTTTTTTTTTCTTTTTTTTTACAGTGCCAGTTGCTCTGAGAAGGATCAGTGTGAGGTGGAATGGAGATGGCAGCTGCACCGGGGGCAGGACTGGAGATGGTGAGTGAAGACCAACAGTGGCCTACTGCTCTCAACATCAGGTCAAGTTTAACCCATGGCCAACTTACTGAAGCTCAAAATTAACCCAGCCTGCAAAATGAAATTTTAAATATTTAACCAGGTATTTAAGGCTTTCCCAGATCAGAATTTATATAAAAGAGCGAGTGTGCAATGCCTTGATGGTGTTAGTTTATGGCCACTGATTTTGCTGATGTATCCCCTAAATAAACTTTCCCTTTCGTTCATTTTTAAGGCAACTGTGCAATTTTAAATGTTGTTGTTAAACTATATTCTAAATATGAAAACTTTATTTACAATTTATAAATAAAATACAAAAAACCTTTAAACGTGCCAAAGAGATGTCATGTGCCATGTAACACCTGATGGTTAATGTTGCTTCTGATCACTGCTCACTCTATGCTGAAGTGCACCATGCACAGGTCAGCTAAAAATAAATATCTCGTGTGGTCAGATGGTAGGTGAAAACTGCACTCACACTTATTTAGTGGTTGCTATAACAAAGCCGACTAACAAAAGACATCAGCAGACATTTCTTATCTTTACTGGTAATGCTCTGCCAGGCCTGCACTGCAGCCATATCCACTTCTTGTTTGTCTTCAGGGGCATTTTTGTCTTCAGTCTGGTGTTCAGTTGTATTGGGGACATTATCTGACTTGGCCAGGGAAATATTTGGCTTGAAACAAACAAAACAAAAAAAAACCTTGGTTGCCTTGCCCACATGTTTAGGACAATTGGCTTGTTACACCGTCCAACAACTAGACAACTATGTATACTGTGTAATAGATATCCCATATGAGGATAAACACCCACAGAAAATGTAAAGCTATCACTGTCCTTATAGGCTGCTTTCTGACTGCATTGTTTGAAACCACTCTGCGCCAGTCTAACAAAATGAATTTCTCAGTCTAGCTAAAATAGACAAAGATAAACTTTCTGTCACAAAGCCAGAGCTATATTCAGACTGTCTTCAGCAGTGTGTCAAAGTGGTAATTAAAAACTCTCACCAGACCATGTGCATACTTCATTTAGTCATCAGCAGTCAGACACAAAGAAAGAATACTATGTAAAGTGCCACGCCAGGAAAACTAAATGATGACAATTCAGTACACTAAAAAGCTTGATCAACCAAAAGGAGGGATCTTTAGATTGAAGCAGCACAAAGAGTACAGTCAACAAGATTACAAAATTGCAAATTAAGGGTGAATTACCCTGAGGGTGCGTTACCTATCCTTGTGCAGAGGAAAGCAGGTTATTATTATTATTATTATTATTATTATTGATATATTATCATCATAATTATTATTATTTTTTTATTATTATTATATATCATGCTCCAAGGAGGCGTGACATACCTTGTTGTGTACACTGACCCAAACCTTTTTGGGGTTTTTTGGTAAATTTGAGCAATTGGGATAGTATGTTTTATCACAGATTTGGGCTAATGTGAGCATATTTATTGCACAATTTATTTCACTTCCACATAATTTCACATGCACATTTTTCTTTTCCTGTTGCATGTTTTATGGAATTTTGATGATGTTGTTTTACAGCTATGATTTTTCTTTTTTTTGGGGGGGGGGGGGGGGCAAAAATGAAGAAATGAGGAAATAAACCCCTTATAGTAATAGCCTCCCTTTTGACCTTATGTCACAATTCCACCAAAAATTCGACCTACCAAAAAGAGTGACAGTGGGGTTTATTGTTAAAGGCAATGATCAAAGGTATCAATATATACTGTGTGTATAGGGTAGCATATTCAACATAACATCATAGGCTATAGACACAAGGAAAATATCCAAGTAGCCAAGTTTCAAGAAGCCTGTTTTTGATAAATGTGCTGTCTGTCTAAAGCCCAACAGCTCCAGATCTGTTTTCTCCCTAATCTCTTACCCTCTGACAAAAAAAAAAAAATAACAGTATGAAGCTGTATTATGAGCAATGGGGACATTATTACATCAAGGATACAAGTCATGGATGTATTAGATACAAGTCCCATTTCTCAGAGCACTGATTGAGGATGTCATGGATTGAAGCGGTGCCGCTCTGTGCTCACTTGGCTGTGTCTGCTCGCTGACTGGAGAGAGGAGTGGGAGAGGGAGGGGAGAGAAAGCAGCGCAGCAGCGGGCAAGCCACCAGCCCTGAAACCCAGAAATAAAGGCGAACTTAGCCTGTATACGCAAGAATAATTTACTTTGCTTCACGACATGGTAGTTCGCACAGGACAACACACCGCTCCGGGGATTTAGGCGATAAGGCTGGGACGTTTGTGGACTCTACCCGAGACGGCTGGAAACTCACAAGCAAAGAAAACAACAACACTGGAAAAAAGACGGGGGTTACACACAACAGTGACAATAAAACAACACTCCCCGACAAGTGGTCTGCCCGGTGCGGAGGGTGAAGTCCGAACAAAATAACAGGAAATATTGGTAAATTTATATTCTGTTTCAAGCATTTAGATGTTAGTTTTAAGACAGCGTTTCTGTGTGAACTTTAAACTCAGGAAACAATGAAGACATAGCGAGCAAGAACTCATCAAGTGTCTCGAAGCTGCTAGCCATCCCGCTAGCGTTAGCTTGGCAGCTAGCGAATGCGAGGCGAAGCTAACGCCCGTTAGTGTGGCCAAGTGAGCTAAGTTAGCTTGTCGGCTAACATTAGCTGGCTAGCTAAACGCGTTTTGAGAAACTTTTGGTGTTGTTTCCCCAGAGCCCAAACACTGAAGGAGTATTGTAAGAACGGAGGGGAAGGGCAGGTTCCCTTCTGGACTTTTTCCCCTCTACGAATTGTCCTAATATGATGGCTACGGAGGTCAGCAGTGAGGATACGGGCTCGGTCACGACAGGGACAGGGGTGGCAGGCGGAGGAGGCCCGGAGACGGCCCCTTTCCCCTACTATCCCAAGTCGAGCAGAGTGCGAGTCACTGATTTGGGACAAGGACCAGCACCAGCCCTCCGCCAACATTCAAATACCTTTCCGGACTCACTTCCCGACACGAGCATGACCTATCCCATGTCTAACGTTGGTGGGGATATGACCGGACCAGCGCTTTCCGCAATAGGGAGTGGCGGAGCAGGAGGTGGACATTCAGTTTTCCAAGGAACAAGCTCAGGGACTGGGGGCAGCATTTGCTGCTCTCCCACTTCGGAGGGTCCATCTAGTCGGATTTCACCCACATCAACAGGCCCGGATGGGCCCACTGACTTCCCCCCACTGCCACCACCTCCTCCTCCCCCTCCAGGCTGCGGGGTGCTCGGTGGCACCATGGACGAAAGCGACATGCAGGATGGACCGGAATACGAGGAAGAAGAAGTGGTGTTCCCCCTCTCTGCACCTCCCACCAACCAGTAAGTATACTACCAGTGAAAATTAGGGCTTCTTCATTGACACCTAGAAATCAACATTTTCAAGCATCCTGTACTTTTTGTTGGGTTCACTTCCTTCCTGCTGTCATGCACTTTGAGGTGTGAATTTAACTCCTGCAGATTCAATACTGACTACTCACAGCTATCATCTGTTATGATCTACATGTACATCCCACAATCAGTACTACAGTACTGTGCAAAGGTCCTAGGCTACCATCGATATGTTGTTTTAGCAAAGTTCTTATGAGGATATACAAATATTTATTTCTCAGTCTCCTTACAAAGATATAAATAAAGAATACAGTGAACATGCACAATGCAAGTAAATGGCTTCAGAGTCAATATTTAAAGTGAAACATGGAATCGTACAATAATAACAAAAGGTAGCCCAAACAATCAATATTAAGCTTTGGACATATCTCGAATGCAACCTGGTGTAAATACACCAGAATGTAAGTATTGAAAATCTCACATTGTCTGTCCAAGAGAGTTCAAGACATGCCAAGTGAAAAGGGAAGTCACACTTTAAACTTGCAACTCTAGCCTGTTGAAGTTGTTTTATTCTGAAATATTTACATTTTTCAGAGTGAGTTGAATTGGTAGCAGAATGTTCAATTCGATGATACATTGAGCTTTGAGAACAGCCAAAATAAGTCAAATTGTTGTTGAATCAAATTGTTATACTCCTATTCAAGATGAAGCTAGCAGCACTGCATTTGTGTCCATATGCATATTTTGAGAGTTAATATTAATAACCTTAAAGGGACATTTAATGCAATAAGCTTGCCAGTTTTAGCCATTTCTGTAAATTGACAATTACCACAGTATTGATCAATAATTTATCCAATGTAAATGGTGTATTGATTGTCCAGAAGTGCATGATGCTCTATTATCAAAGCAAAAAAAAAAAAAAACAAGCAAAAAAAGAAACAATCGGCAGAATAGTTTTACCAAGAATGAAAGGCAAGAGTATGCAGCTGAACTGAATGATTTAGAGTTGCAGCTTACAAGCACCCATCTCAGTCTGAGTGAGGTCAGTGCGTGTTATCTAGGTAAGCAACATTTTAATATGTGCCTTTCCTTTTGTATCAAAAAACAGTTGTGTCATGCCAGCATTATGGGCTCTGATATGCTGAACTGAGTTTAGCTTGAGTCAAGCTCCTGTCAGATTCTTAATTAATTAAACTCTTAGTTTTGTCAGTGGTTAAGCAACTATTCATTTACATTAGTAATTAAGAGGTTAATCAAGTAATTTATGGCTGACTTGTGATTGGTACAGTACACTGCAGTCCCACAAAACACCTGTTTTTAGTATGTCACTGAAGTAGTTGCCTAATTATTTTAATTGAAGTTTTATGCTCTTTCATGCTACATGGGAAATAAGAATGGGTTTGGAGATAAAAATGTGCAGTCCTCAGACTAAACAAACATTATGTGTGTGAAATATAATATTTTTTTTGTGATTAAGTGAAGCAAGCATAAAATAGTGTCAAGCATAAAACAGAGTATGTTATCTGTCTTTTTTTTGTAGCATGGAAAATGCATCCTGTGCTTTGTATTCCAGAATTGCATCTCTAATTATAGGCATTTTTTATGACTTTATCAGGCATGCACAAAAGCACATGTCCAAACGCGTGTGTGTGCTGGTGTTGTAATAACCTAAATACGGCCCTCCCATTTGTTACAGTCTCATTAGAGAACTGCTGAGCTTTGTCATTTCTGGCCCTCATACTGTAAGATATGGAAGTGACTGGGCCTGGAGTGTGGATTCAGCTCTTATTTTAGGAGCCACTCTATATCTCCCTGTCAGAATACAGAAGAAGGGGAAGGCCAGCATTTCACCAGTCTTGCCCATACTGGTAATGAACAACCCTAAATGAAATTAACTATGCTCGAATCCAAGTTTTCACATATAGTGCTACTGTGGAAGTGGTAGTTTTGCCAGGGGAATACAGACTTCCTCATGTGTTTGCACTTGGATTCCAGTTTATCAACTTGCGGGGTTGCCAGTGAGGCAGCGGAACAGTTGTCACTTGTGCATGAATGGCATTGATTTTCTTTGGTCTAGCTTGTTTCACAATGAGAGTCTTGTAGTCAAATGTTTATTTGCCACATTCACTATCACACATAATATCGCATGCTGGTGAGAGTCAAAATGAATCCACTCACTCTCTTACTCATGCCTTCCCTGAGATGCTTTACTCAACCAAGTTGTGCAAGGCACATATGCAACACAAGCTTTTCCTCTATATTGGGTTTGTGGTTTTGGTGAATTGCTTATAGTAGTGATGAATGCACCGGAAAGCTGGACCACATTTCTTTAAAGTTTATGGTTATTATTAGCTTACAGTTTCCCAATAGGTATTGTGAAATGTATGATGACCCACCTGAATTTAGATCTGTTGAAGGATAGTGGCAAGAAACTGCTGCTCTAACAGCAGCATTCACGTCAGATAGTAAACAAACTAACGGCACTAACAACGGGCCGTAAATGTGCAACAACATTTTTTGCCGACAACAGATGTCAAACAAAAGCCAGAGACTGTATCATATTAAGATGTTGTGAGCTGCAAGTTCACCACTACTGAGAAGAGGGTCTCTCCTCTCTCATCCTCTGTGCTGCTGTCTATGCACTGCCTGCATGTCTGCAGCTCCAAAGAGTAGCAAGAAAGTCAAAAGCACTCACTCCACAGCAAAATCTGGGTACCAAAACATCCCCAGAAGCACACTGCACAGCACAATCTGACTTGATTATTCGAATCTCTGACTTTCAAGGGGCAGCCATAGTGTGCACATCACATCACCTGTCAAAGGTAACATAGGAAAGGCCAGACACAGGCTCTTCTAGTAGCTAGACACACAGCCCTCATTCATTCTCTTGTCTTGCAGTGGAAACCTCTCAAGAACAGAGGAGTTATATGGTGCTGCCATTCCATTGTAATGATGACCCAGTTAAGGCAAGGGTCTGTCTTCTCTTTCAGGATGTGCCACTGATTCGCTGACAGAGATGAGATGTTGACTCTCTGCGAGGTTACTGTCTCATCCATTGGTGCTCTTCTATGGATGATGGGTGATCTAATGTACAGGGTTTCAAGCAAATGTGTCTCAGGCATAGACATAGCTTTAGATTTGGCCTGGAGGCAATAAACTCAAAGTCATGAACACATTTTCTGGCATAAAATCATGTTATCATGTGTCACATTGTGTATGTGAACATCCAGTCTATGTGTAAGACAAGATGCATAAATTTGTCTTGTTTTGAAGGAGCTTTATTTCCTCCATTGTGCTTATAATAGCATATGCCAGTGGCAAATTGTCCATTGGCAGCAATGGGTGTTAAATTCACAGCTGACTTCCCTGAATGATTCTGAATTTCACCCTGTTCCCTTCAGCTGTGTAGCTAGCTGTGTACGCCTTCTGTAATCGGGCTCCAAGACTGATCTTGTATTCCTCAGAGTTATGTTAGCAGCCTGCAAAGTGCATGTTGGAAGAGTGATGGTGGAAAACTTCCACACTGTTGGAAGTGGTCCCACTGTGTGTTGCACAGTGTCTGTGGAAGCTAAACTTGGCACATTTGCAGAGTGCGGTAGAGTGAAAATGTTCGCGTGAGTGAGAGAGAGACAAACAGCAGTCGCATTCATTCACACCTCTGTACAACAGTGTGTCATTCATAAACAATGGCGGCAGCAATGCCATAAGAATTTCACACTGATGATTGCTTAACTAAGGGGCAGGAGCGAAGATGTCAGGTGGCCCTAACAGTGTGCGTTCCTGCTGCCATTAGAAAACCTCCGGCTCAGTGCATGAGCTTAAACAAACAGCACGTTGGGAAATGAGTCGTTGATTTTGAGTTTCCACGAAGATTAGCGAGGATTTCAAATCACAAAGGGTTTCCCCGAGGAGGTGGTGGTAGGAGGAAGGAGTAGAAGAGGAAAGGAAAATTGGATTTGAAGATCAGCGGCTGTATGAATGATTTTAGCACTTGGCTGTGGAAACAACTCTTAACTGCCTTGTTAATTGAGTACCGACACTACCTAATTGCCCTATGTGTAGGGAGGCAGAGACAGTGGAATTGTGAAATGGCACAAGGAAAATGTCACGTAGCTTAACAAAGTTATTCTCTGATGGAGATTGTTCTCATGAACCAATATGTTGCACCACTTTTATAACAAAGCAGGGCCTTTTTAACGGGATTTGATCAGTCGTTACTGAGTGTTGATGACTGTTGAGCCCAGCACAGTTTTTTGCTGAACATTTTTAAAATTACTGCAGTACTCCTAGCTGGAAAGGTACATAGACTACTGCATCTATGAAACTGTGTTTGCATCTTGTTGCATCTTGTTGCACAACTGCCCTCTTATACTTCCAACCGTTATATACCCCTCTCCCATAGGCTTTAGGCTTTTGTGTGTGTATGGGGTTTTGTTTCAGTGTGTCCGTGTGACGTCACAGAAGGACCGGAGACCAGATAAACAGGAGGAGACAGCATGGACAGAGGTCTATGGAAACTTAACGATGGTCTCTTCTTTTTATATATCTCTTACTTATTCAGTCTGACTTTAAAACCTGGTGCAGACTAATTTGGATCAGTGGTTTAGCGTTGCTTAGGTGGAGACAAAGGGTAATTAGTGGCGACATGTCACTGCATTTCACTGGTTAGGGAGCTGAAATTAGTGCGTTCACCTGGGTTTTGTGTTCCCATCAATGCAGATCAGAGCCGGAGGCAATAAATACCTGTTACTGCTGCAGAGTCATTTGACCCAGGTGTGAATGCCAATTGAACGCATTCCCATTGCATTAAAAAGCCAGATGTTAGCGGGTGTTTGCAGGTTTGGTTTTAGTGGGAATGAGGCGATAGTGAGGGATGCACATGCTAAGGGTTGGCTAGACTTACTAGACCCATTGATTGAAATAGCAATCACACTTCTATAAGTGTAAGCTATTTTTTGTGCATTGATAAGGCAAATCCTATGGTTTCCATGCATTTTCATTGTGTTATGCAATGTCCTGTCATGCCCTTCTAATACCCACACTGCCCTGCCTTTTCTCTCCTACATCCTGTTTTTAAGACTTCTGAGCAACTCATTGTGACCTTAACAGGATTCTCAGGAGCATTTCAGTTGTGTTTGACAACACCCGGGACTTCTTGACTTGAATGACTTTTCAAATTAGTTAGGTGTGCTGAATCGGTTTGGTTCTTTTAATAGAAAATGTTACAGCCAGGTCAAGCCCAAGTACAATAGGACTAGCACAACAGGCATGGGTTCACAAACAAGTATGATAAAGGTGTATTTTAACAGTTGTCACTGCATTGTTACTTTTACATTAGAGCAGCAACACAAGTAAAAGCTAGTGTAGCACATTTAGATGCACTTTGTGTCTTGTGGATGCGTGACAAGAAATTATGGCTTAAATTCTGCAGGAAGAGAATGTTCTGAACTGGACGCCTCCGTCTGTAGAAATCAAAAACACAGGAGGAATACTGTATGGGTAGATGGCTGTGAAGCCTATCACTGATGTAATGATGTTATTTCAGGGAGGCTGATTCACAGCAGGAAAGCTGAGATGTCAGCCTTGGTCCCAATGTCTCTGGCTGGGCATTAAAATCATGATGGTTTGTTTGCATTCAGGCTGAGCAAGGCTTAAGATGCATGGATAGGCCTTTTCCATCTCTCAATCTGTACGTTTTAAGTGTGCCCCTCGGTGCTGTCATTCTCCTGCCCTGACTGAGGTAACAAGCTGTGGCAGTTCATCGTGTGCAATTCAGAAGAAAACCAATTAACAGCTGCTGTCAGGTCTCACCAGCCCTCCACTTTTTTTCCTTTCCTTTGTGGAAACTTGAGCACACTAACATGAGTAAATGGTTAAGGAATCACAATTTACATAATAGTTGTTTGGCTGCTTGGTTAGTGCTTGGGCCATGCTGTGTTTACATTAAAAGCTCTGGCGTTTGTTCATTTACTGAAAAAATGCTTGGTTTGGGGTTGAAACCAGTTAAAAATTTTGAGGGTGAGCAAGGGTCTCATCATTGTGTGTTTAATATTTAAGCATGGTTGAAGGCAGGTGTATATAAATTACTCTGCAAGACCAGTAAAGGTCACAAGGTTATGTTACGTTTCCTCTAATGTGTATTTGAGTGTTCATGGGCAGCACATGAATGTGTATTCATTCAGTGAGATGCCACTCCCTGCCCTCGCTGTCCCACTGCTTCAAAAACCAATAGGCAGCATGCTCATGATGCGTGGCTTTATGAGAGAGAAAGAGGGGAGGGGACAAGAAAGTCAGAGCAGGATGAAGTGGGAGCAAAGAGGACAGGACTAGTTTGCCTCAGTTCCTGAGAGATCAACTATCCTAGAACAGCGTCTAAAGGATAATGGAACCTGACATGGTCCTCCAATTTTCCTCAATTTAGTCAGTGCAACTAAATGCATGTGGGTTGTCAGTCTGCATCTCTGTGTCCGCCTGGTTATCTTGCTTCTGTGGATGTTGCTAACTGACACAAGAGAAGGAAGATGACTGTATCAGGGTGGCAACAGGGTCACATCATCATGCCTTGTGCGGATTTACAGCTACCTTTGCTCTGCTTTCCACATCGAAGCTCACAGTTTTTGCCTGGCCAGCAGCAATATCAGTGGAGTGAGTGTACCTTGTGAGACCAAGAGACAGGAGGGAGATGCAGCAGAGGGCGAATCTGGCGTAAGTGGGGCATCAAATCACCCCGCAACTCTTATCTCCCATCCCCAAAATGTGCTGGTACAAACAGTTGCAAGCTCCTGCTTATGATTTTTTTTTCCTCCTAATTTTAGGATTTCATTTTGATTGTAGTTGTTTAAAATATTGTGTGTTAAAAGGAAAATCAGCTCGTTCATTTATTCAAAATTATGCAGGGACTTTATTTTATATGAGAAGGTCTCTCAGCCAACTGTGATCATCTGACCAATATTTTTTGTGTCCTTTAAGTTTGGCTTTGAAAAAGTCTTTACTGGATAGCCAAACACTTACACCATAATGGAATCTAACAGTTCTGTCTAATTAAATAATTCACAGACCTGACACTTGGAAGTAGGGAAATGTCATATTAAATTTATGTAACAGGCATGATAATATTTCATGTCAAGACAACCTAAAGGAATATACTGGCTCTATTTAAAAATGTAAATGCGGCGTTTACTGAGCATTAAACTCGTGTGTAGAAAACATGTTGTACTCGGTACCTCCTATAGAAAGCCGCCAGTTCCACTGAGGTGCATTTCTTATGTACAGTAATGCAATGTTTCATTCATTTTGACACTGATTAGGGCTGACAGTACGTCTGTGGAGATGTTTGAGTACAGCTGCATCCATCAAGGCAGAAGAATATGAAGAGGAGAGACATGAGCCGGAGCAAAAGAGCTCACAAAAGAGCTTAATGAGACAGACTGATAGAGAGACAAGGTCCAACTCACTTAAGTCACAGCAACCTGTGGCTGTCCTGTTAGTCTTATTGCCCCTGGAAAAACCAAACAAACAAAAAAAAAAACAAAACAGTTTGTCTGATATTTCTAGAATGTGGTAAAAATAAAGCAGTGTTCAAAGTGGATGGGTACAAATAGAATCTTTGCTTTCCTTGAATTAATTTCAGTATTTACAGTAGTTTACAAAAACATGATGTCCAACTGCTCTAGTTATCCATCAGCGAATGTTTATTTAATGGTGAAGTTCTACTTAACATACTCTGGGTGTCATTACTTTTTAAAGAATAGTTAGGCTTGAATGATTTTGGTCAGTGCCCTCACATTCACTTTGTGTAGTCATAGCCAAGGTTGGAAATTTGCACCAGCTACCAGCCAAACGCTAATGAAATATACAAGTGGCTGACTGAGGCAGGAGAATAAAAAAGTTGATTTCCCACCCTGGTTATAGCAAAAGTTAGGCTAGTTATGTTCCATTTGACGTTTAAAATAAAACAGTCCAGTTAAAGAATTGTACGATTGAAAAAGATTTTTTAAAATCATTCAAACATAGTTTTTTACTTAATTAATATGTGGAAATAATCCCTCTCTTCTTCTCATCGAAAAGTATTGTCATGTCCTGTCCTGCAAAATTTTTATATTGCCCATCTTTGTGCAGTTTCTCTCAGAGAATTGTACATATATTCTGTAATTTGTAATATATTCTGTAAAATTCCACTTGGAAGAAAAAAACTACACTGTTCACTCCATGTGCTTTCTGTGGCTTCATGGTGCCACTGGTTGTTCTTTCCAGATCAAAAGCTATAAACTATAAGAAAACAGCAGCTAAGCACCACAGGTATAACCTACAAACAGTGTGTAACTCCAGTCTTGTCAGAGCTTTCATGATGCAATATTTTTAAGGCATTCAGCCTTAAAAATATAGCCAGAAGGATTGTATACACAATAAACCATGAGACCATGCTTGCTTGAGCCTTCTGGCATCTAGCCCAAGCTCACTAAGCTCGGGCATGTTCAATTTCTGCAACGCACAGTAATATTGTTCTTGACAGCATGACACAATTAGCTGAACTATGTATTTAACTTAACCTAGTAACTTGTAGGCTCATGAACACAGCTGAAGAGATTGCTTTTGGCGCTTGTCTCATAATGAAGTGACTAAATAGGTGTCTTGTGTGAGACTGACGTCCAGGATATGGGTATTGGAGTAGTGAAAGATGGCATTGTTGTTCTCCTCCTGTTCACTTTCCTCAGCAGTTTGAAGCATATTTTGGTATGGTGTCATTAACAGATAGTTGTGATAGGTTAGTGAGTTGCCAAAACACCATACATAAAAATCTGTTCAGACTTTCTATCTATTAATTTGTCTCGGTTATCCTGTTTCAGTTGACTGCCGGGGAACTGTTTTCAGAGGTGATTGTCTTATCTTGAGTTGAACGTCAGTAGTGGAGCGAACCAGGACGTCACTGTGCTGCTCGCAGTTCATGTACTGACATGACAGGGCATTCCTCAGGTTGATAGTAGCACTGTATCATATTACCACTGTCATGGCTTATGCTCATAGCCTGTTTATCATAGCACCCTTCCCGCCTAGTTTTCTCACTCATGTCCCTTGTTGTCATGGACATTGTAATTTAAGAAATAATAATAGAGCTCATTCATAGAGCTATAGGAAACTTAAATCTAAATTGCTTTCTCCAAATCTATAGGTCCGTATGACAGACAGTGCATCTAAAGTACCACACCTTTTTAAGCACTTTTTAAAAACAGCTCATTTTATTCCGACTCTCCTCTGAAACTACAGATACCAGACTACTGGGGTGTGTGTATTAGTTGTGCAGTAAATTAAATATATGTAAATAATGCAGATGACCTCAAGGCACTGTGCAACAAAAAATACTCATGGCTGAGGTTTCTATGGCAACACAGGAAACATAACATACAACGGTGAAGCAAAAAAGAAATACTGTAGCTATAAAATGTATGCTTTGCGAGGAACAGCAACCATAAACAGAAATACACCAAAGCAGCCTCGCCCAGCACATAAACCAGGAGAGTTTGTTTGTGCTGAATACTGAAAATCAGTAGCGACTGAATAAAAATACACATAAGAAACAAGACTGGCTTTTATGCACCTGCTTGATTCAGCAATCTGGTGAACAGCCTAACAAGGGCTGTATTTTACTCTGTGTTTATTTTAGGCATAAAGTCAGAGTGGTATTCAGTAATTAAGCGATGCCAACAAGCTGTTTATTGTTACTCGCCTGCCCAAAGCCAGAGCGGTATAACAGTAAAATATAGTAGGTGACAAACAAATATACTGCCTCCACAATTTAACATTTAATTGAAACTTACCTGTTGCAGAGCTTCACAAAACACCAACAGCGAAGCCCTCTGTGCATCTTGCACTAAAACAAAGCACTGTTTTATATTGTGTTCTGACTGAAATGCATTATGCAAACAAATATCCCTTTTCATCTAAACTTGGAATAAATTGCTTTGAATTTCTATAGAGGAAAAACAGTCAAAATGGAGAGTTTTCTGCTGTAAGAACCCCTGTATTGTTCAGCTGTGTACGGAGGTCAGGTCTATCAACTCTACCAAGGTTATTAATCACTTCTCTGTTGTTTATCAAAGGCAACATTCAGGGAACATCAGTACTCCATATTTTAAAAATTCAGTTTTGTGTGAAACTATTATAAACAGGCATTTAGAGATGAGAACGTTAAACTGAAGAAACAGCAATTGAGCAAAGTTATGATGTATTTCTAGGAGCTCAATGTAAAGGTACCGATACAATTAATGCCTCTGTAATCTAGATTTGGAGTTTCTTCTGCCTTCAACATGGATAAATTGTGGAGTGGTAATCGAGTCCACACTTCCTGTTAGAAACCTTTCACTCTTTCAGCATATTTGTGATGAAATATAATAATAAATATAAATAATAAAGGTGTGTCTAGGCCCAATGCGTATGGTTGTTGGTTGACAAAAATAATCATGTGTTAGTGACCCATTCTTTCAGACATGCTAGGTAGCTTGAGACATATTATCAGTGCTCTGTTTGGTTTTGTAGAATAAAGCCAGTAGTGAATTTTTATTGGTTAACCATTTTTAAGATTAACATTTAGCTATTTTTTAGACCAAAGATGTAAATGCACAAGTACTACAGTGAGAGGGCTGATTCAAAAACAACAGTGTAAGATATTTCACACCTCTGCCCTCTACTCTGTTGGGTTCCTTACAGTCTTAAAACCCCGCTGTTTGAAAGTTAACACACAGATTTTCCACTTGATGTGACTTGGTCAAACTATGTTTGGTGGATAGCTCTTCTTGTTTTATAGTAAAGGGCATATGTTATTATTTTTAAATTTTCGCCTGCAACTTTAGACAGCCCAAAATAGGTTAGCTGATGCAGTTCTTGGACGTGTGTACCACAGACTAACCCACAGCAACAGCAGCAGGCAGTCTGGCAGCACGATGCACATCCTCAGGGTGTTCATCAGTTTGAATCAACATTTTGCCGCTTCCCTCCATAATGTTGCAACACGATAGCTGAAGAAATTTCAACTATATTATGATTGAACTAGTTGACCAAGCCACAGTTTTACTGGAGTTTGGCCAGGACCTGCTGTCACTGATGATATCATCAGCCCACCAGCGCACTTGCTGCTTTGGTTTATGCGTGTGCAAAGTGCAAAGGGTGTTGGTGAAAGTGAAAATAGATTGAAAGTTGAGGTTATTAGTGAAAACCTTCTCAGACTGTCACATCATTGGTCTCTTCACTCTGAAACATCCCAACATCCCAATCCCAGTTATGGATCTCAACAACAGGTCAAAAACTGCAGAGCGGCAGATTTCTCTGTTTCAAGCCCATTAGTACAATGATATAAACAAATAATAACATTTTTTTTGAGTGAAGCAGTTTATGTGATCATATGAATTGGATGCTATTTCAGTCATGTAGTAATTCTATTGTACTTAATATTACAAATGGTTATATCTATAAATGTGACACAGTAGTGTTTTAATGAAAAAGTTTGAAAGGAGGCTTAGGCACAGGATTCAACTGGAGGCTGCAGATTTATCTACATATGGATAGCTGTAGTCATTTAATAGACTGAATTTCAAAGTTAAGGAAAACATCCAAATATCTGGCACAGGTTTAGACGTTGTTTTCATGATGTTTTTTTTAAAATTTATTTTACATTTATTGGTGAGTAATCTTGAATGTGCCTGTTAGATATAGCACACACTAATCCAAAAATATTATGAACTGGTGCTAGTCGATTTCGGAGTTGCTCAAAAGAACAGTGGCAGTAAGCATTTGTATCCCAAGTATCTTTTATTTGGTTTTTAATGTCATTATATAGAGAATGTGTAGGTTTATCATGCTGTGTGAGATAGGAGTCTCCAAATATGATATAATGGCAGGGTTCTCATTAATCCATAAAAAGTCTTCTTCTTGAATTCATTAATCTGAAAATAAATTGGTATTAAATTGACTTAAATTAATCTCTCAAAAGTCTTAAAAATACTCAGACATTGGAAGTAGGATTGTATGAACTCTTTCTCTGATATTGCATTGTAAAATCTCAAAATAATTGGTAACATCTTTTTTTTGTTATAATAATAATAATTTAATAAATTCCTTTTCTTATACTCATCATGGTGGGAATCCAAGTGGTGGAATCTCACATGCAGATAGAGAGGCACAAAATTGTCCTGAAAACAGGTCAGAAATGCACAATATTTCCCACCTCTGATTGTAAACCAAAGAGATGAAGCTATAGGAACCTTAATGAGTAATGTTAATATGTTTGTAGGGGCATTAATTACTTAAAACATACTATGTTGAAATGATTGGAAACTAGCTAGTTTGACTTTGTGTGCCCAGTTTTTCTTCCTGTCGTTCTTCTTTCACAGCCATCTACCTTTCCTCTTCACTCTTCTATTCTCCTTCAGCGTTATTTCCCCCAGCTTCCCCAGTCCTCTAAGGGATGCTTGGGCCTACTCTCCAAGTGCTCTCGATCACCCTCCTCAATACTCTTATCACCCAAATCCCCCCAAAGCCCCCTCATGGACACTTAGCTCTCCCTCTCCTCTTTGGCAAGCCCTCTCCAGCTTACTCCATGATAGCAGACTTCATTGCGTTTTCCTTACAAGTAGAGACCTCTACTCACCTAAACCAGATGGGAGCCCTTTAGGTCTCCTGTGAAAAGAGCTACTGCGGTGCCTCATTCATCTTCTCACCGCTGGATGTTTTTCCAGTCACTGCCTTCCGCTCCGAGAGGCACCAGTGGCCTAAATTTGGAAAAGCGTGTTAATTTTTTACCCCAGCTGGCATAGCCCAGTCAAGTTCAGCCTCACCTGCTGAAATTTTAACCAGTGTTGTACCTAAGGCTTCTGTTTAATTCAGCAAGCAGCAAGACTTAAATGGTGTGGTGGAAACTCAAAAATAAAAGCTTTTGGATTTTCATTTGTTTTAAGAATACATGACCTCCGGATTCTGTCCAGGTTTGTACTCTTATGAAAGTAGGTAGTAAAATTTATTTGAGCTTCAGATCAAATACTGATTTCATTTTCAATTATTCTATCAATAATGTTTTTATCAGTCATTTACTTATTTACTCATTTTCTTAAGCAAGAGTTCAGAATTGTTTTGAAAATGAAAGGAAGCATGATGTTCTTGTGGTTAAAGTAGAGATTTATTAAGTACAAGACATGACACCAGGCATGCTGATGAAGGTGCTCGTTTTATCTCTTTTACAATTCAAGTTTTGCGATTGCAAACTCATAGTTTTTGTTTGGATTTATTTCCCAAAACTAGACTGTGAAGATTTTTTTTTAAAAAAATGTGTCGTTCTATAATTAGATGTTTGCTAAGAGAGGCACTGTGTCCTTAAAGTGTTACATCATCCTCTTAAAAGTATTATGTATTAGGCAATTTTTTTCTGATTAAAATGCCTTACTGGCATGTTTCTGTAGTCTATTGGTCTCAAACAATAAATCACATCCCTCTCATTATGTTTACCTCAGGAGGTGGTATTGCCACAACTCTTGTGTTTGTTTATAAGTGGTTTCTTTTGTTGTAATTTTGATAAATTTAACAGAAATGACACGTAGTGTATTAACTAAAGCATCATATGAATTAAAAAAAAATATCGTGTTAACATTTTTAGCCATTTTGCCCAGTGCTCCATTAAATTTGATTAGTCAAGCAGGTGAATTTACGGTGTATTTACTGCTCAACAGAAATGTGTACTTCCCTGCTAACACATCAAGTAACACAGTTCCTTTAAGTTGCATCTCAACATAGTTTGCCTTGTCACAAAAAATTCACCATTTCATAGCAATACATTCAGATGTGTTTTTGTGTGTGTGTGCGTGTACCAGCTACTGCCCCCCTCCCCTAAATATTTCTTCCTTGTCTTTTTGTTTCAGGTGGTACCATGGCAAGCTAGACCGAACCATCGCTGAGGAGCGGCTGCGCCAGGCCCGGAACCCTGGCAGCTACCTCATCAGGGAGAGTGACCGCCGGCCCGGTTCCTTTGTCCTGTCTTTCCTCAGTGTGACCAACGTGGTCAACCATTTCAGGTATGACGGGGTAAATGCCACAAGCAGGAATAATTAAATGTCAGTGATGGGCCCGGTCTGACTCAGCAGCAAGAGCCTACTTCAATACCTAAGGGAGAAGAAGGTTTTTGCATTGACACATTCAGGCTGTACTGTTGCAAATTATTTAGCGTATTTTTAGTAGCTGTTTTCAGATATGTAACCTCACCTGACTTGATTTGACCTCAAACACGGTGCTGATGAAATGTTTTCCAGTAAAACTGTTTTTATTTATTCATTATTGCTATAATTTACTGGGAAACCTAAATGATCCCAAACATTGGATTAACATAAAATGGGAGGGTCTTCGAGGAATCATTTGTGTTATCATAAGCTCCCACAGAGTTAGCTGTTTAGCATGGCAATGCTAACACCTTACAACTAAGAGATCTTTGTGGGTGGAATAGTAAAAATATTTAGGTTCGACACAAACTGTCACACCCCTATGCTCCATGAAGCAAAAGAATGAAGGCAGCACACTTTTCTAGCAACAATACCCCGGAGTATTTAACAACCTTATAGTCACTAAAACAAAGCAGATTAGGCATTGTTATTCATCCTCCCCCCAGTGGAGATGTTATACTCACTATGAGGATACATATACCCTGCAGCTCAGGTATAAATGGTGAAGATATGCTCTTTCTTAATCCAAATAAGGGCAAAATATGCAACATCCTCTACTTAAAACATATTGTAAATGCTTTTTAGAGTGGCTTACTGAAAGAGGGGATGTAATAAGAAATCAAAAAGATGACTCGTCAGAATAATGTTTCACAATAAAAGGTAGCAGCCAGATATTTGCATTCCTTGGTATATATTTAATACTAAGTATAAGTTAACGTGGCAGTGTTGTGCTGATTTGGTCACACTCTCCCACCTCGTTTCTAAATCATACTACCCCTGACTGCACAAGCACATATTTCCCTCAAATGTTTAGGTTCTTTCTTCCTAACGCTTGTTTTATTTTTTGATGACCCTGTTTGTAATTTTATAGCATATTATAGTATTTCTACACTACTGCTCATGTTTTCCCTGTTGGCTCTAATTTTGTACCTTAGAAAGGAAAAGGTTTGTACTCTGAGAAATCACAGACATTTTCTCCAGAAAATGCACTTCTCTAATTACGTATCAGTGACATCATCTCCTTTACTCACATTGGTTTATTGTGGAGCCATTATGTCATTGATGCTGGAAGAAAGTAGCCCCTCTGTAAGGAAGTCATGGACATAAGGTTAATTGCGTGACACCTACGTTTTAAAAGGTTGATGTCCTTTCATTGTGCATGCAGCAAATGAGTAATCGCACAATGCGTATATTATAAACCCTCAATCAGAGATCCACTCAACTGATGAGCAGAGAATTAGGATTAGTGACTCTGCAATGGGAAATGGTTTAGAGCGGGACTTTCACCAAACCATTGTAGTCAACAACTGCAGTGATT
This sequence comes from Plectropomus leopardus, assembly GCF_008729295.1. Taxonomy (NCBI): domain Eukaryota; kingdom Metazoa; phylum Chordata; class Actinopteri; order Perciformes; family Serranidae; genus Plectropomus; species Plectropomus leopardus. The sequence goes on along the minus strand of NC_056468.1, from coordinate 16,144,594 downwards.
TTCAGTCACAAATTACAAATGTCATGATCATGATAGCTGGATTCAACAGGCCAATATCTCTTTCTTTCACTGTCTAAAATTCCTCTTGTATAGATATTTAGATAGATATTTAATATTTTCTGATATTTAAGGATTACAGTCCAGCTGTTTATTTATGTTATATTTTAGTTCATACGTTCTTTTCATCTGCAGTGTAGCAGGACTCAGTCCAGATTATTTTACTATCAAATGTATCAGAAATGAACCTTTTCCATTTCACTCACTGCACAGCGATTGGCTTGTGTCTATAAAAAACCTGTGCTGACTTCTATCATTGTTGTGTTTTCTCTCGGCAGGATAATTGCCATGTGTGGGGACTATTACATTGGTGGGCGGCGGTTCTCTTCTCTATCAGACCTGATCGGTTACTACAGCTATGTGTCTTGCCTGCTAAAAGGAGAGAAACTGCTATCGCCAGTGGCGCCCCCAGAGGTGAGACTGACTCCATTGCTCCATGCAGTACATTACAAAATACTTTTTAATGATTGTATCCATTATATTTTAAATTTTGAAGCATTGCCTTACAATTTTACGTTATTTAATACTTCTTTTCATTGCTTGTGTCACATGACATTACTTGATATTTGCTTTTCTCCTCTTGTAGTTGTTTTTTTAAAAATAAATATAGTGAAATATGCCTTGTCTAAATATTATGAGCCAGAGGGGTATCAGATGTGACCTGAAATTGTATAATATTAAATATTCACTTTCTGTTTTATTTCAAAGTTCTACATAATGTCAGGGGCACCTTGTTTTGATTTGTTTTTCTGTTGGATTAAACCATGAAGTGGATTTGCTTCTTTGAAAATAGACTTTGCTTATAGCTGATAATAGTATTTTGATCAAAGTGCAGTTGGCAGATTCTTGTTTCCAGCATTAAATCTCCCTGACTGAAGTGAATTAGTCTTTTATGCTGTTTTGAATGGAATAGGAAAGAACTGTCCCCAGAGATCAAAACTGAATTCAAAACTTTTTAAATATGCCAAAGTCATGCAAATACAGTGACAATCATCAGTAAGGTATGCAAAAGGAAACCCAATCTCCTGAAATGTAGTCTGGTAAAAGTCTTTAACCTAATAAAATGCTTGAGAATTAAAAGATGAGTGGGGGAAAAATGTACATTTTCGAGTTAACTTGAAGTCAACCTCGTTTCCTTGTTTTTTTCCCCCTTTTCCTTTGCCTTCAGGCAGTATTCAGAACTGTTTAAGGCAAAGCTCAGACTAATGCTAATTACCTTTTTTTTAGCAGAGTGTGATATGTCCCAGTGGGAGTTGTAGTAGAATACTTGATTTTGTGGAATAATTGGGGGGTTTAACATGAATGTGGCTTTGGAAGGTCATGGCTAAGAATGAGAGTTTTATTCTTTGTGTGCTTGTTTCCACAGCCTGTAGAAGACAGGAGGAGAGTCAGGGCCATACTTCCATACACCAAAGTGCCAGATACTGATGAGATCAGGTATGTGTCTGTGTATTACTGTACAAAAGAGACTTCCCTTGTCTTATACATGAAGTGTGACATTTTTATATCCAACCAGTTGCTTTCCTAAAAGCACTCCAGTAAATATGATACATAATCTTTGGATCACAGATGAGCATTGATTATTTTCTGGGCTTAAAAATACAGTACTTGATTATAATACTAGCTTAGTTTCCCTTTAATTTTTTTTCTTGGCCTGTCACAGGGCTGCTCTTCCCATCACAGCAGCCTGGAAAGCACATCATCTGACTTGTTAATGAAAAACAGTCTTGTCCCTATCATTAAGCTGCAGTAGGCACACTAACTGATGATCCCAGCTATCCCTGATTTCCTAAATCTGATAAACATCTGTCTAAAGTCAACCTCAACCCTGAGTCTGCCAGCCAGCCACTAGCTTAACTGAGGAGATAGACATGCAATATTTACTTCAAATGTTATCAGTCAGAGGAGACCCCTGCTGGTAATGCTCTGCTATTACTATATACACCAAATTATGAGACAAACGGTTTCGGTTTCTTCAGCTGGAAAATTTAAGTTATAGATCTGCTGATCCCAAATTTCCTTCACGTTATTCACATGATAATGCCTTGACAAAGCAAAAGTGTAATAGAGAGAGATGGTGTCAAATTATAACAAGTTTTTATTTTAGACTTTTAGACAATCTTGACAATATTTAAATGTCCATTTTGATTTGCTTGTATCTTCAGCTTCCTGAAAGGGGACATGTTTATTGTTCACAATGAACTGGATGATGGCTGGATGTGGGTGACCAATGTTCGCACAGAGGAGCAGGGCCTCATTGTGGAGGATCTGGTAGAGGAAGTGGTAAGTACAGCTTAAGATAAAGCTTTATCATTTTTTTAGAAGATGTGTACCAAAGACTATTATCTGGATTAAACACAAAATGAACTGTGGTATCCTAAAGTAAATTGGAGTGTGGATCAAAAGAAACCAGCGTGATGTAACTACAATATGTACCAAAGATTGGTTAACATAGCACCAAGGGTAGTGATATATATGAATGCAATACACGATCCATAGATGTCACAAAAACTGCAGTCTTTGGTCTGTTAGCGATGTCTTGACAGATTTCTGATTCTGATATTTTTTTCAGGGGCGGGAGGAGGATCCACATGAGGGAAAAGCGTAAGTTGTTTTCCACAGATCTCACCTTTCTTAGTGTCAACTACTTGATCAAGTGCAAGCTTTCAACGCAGGGTGTAAAAGTTCACATGCATACTTTTCCCATTAGTTATGATTCTCTATGATGCAGCAACTTCTAACTCAATGTTATGTTGTGGAGGTGGATGCTTCCCTGATATGTTTAGACCAGTGGTTCCCTAACTGGTTGGTCCAAAAGTGGGTCGTGGGTCCATTATTAAAAGGACTGCAAGTGACTCCCAAACATGTCAAGTTTGTAAAAAACACACTTTATTTAAAATTTCTGACACAGGGCTTTTATTTTGAAGTGCTTTTTTCCTGCTGTTCAGCTGCTCTTTTATTGCCCTGTTCTTGGTATAATTTGGCCTATGAACAGCTTTTCATAGGCTAGGGTTGCAGCGATTTTGCATCACTGATCTTGAAGCAATAATATGTACTTCCTTGGTTGCAGGGCTATTTATTTACTAAGTTTTAAGTAATTGCACTTTATTCTTGCAGTATGTTTCATTTCATTGTGTTCTAAGCCTGGGTGTTGTGTACATTTTGTGAAATAAAATTAAATATGTGGTAATTTATTTAATGTGTGGACCTTGAACTAATGACTAAGGACAAAGGCTGGACCCCGTGGCCGGACCAGTAGGGAACCATTGGTTTAGACAACATGTTATCACAGGGTAATATCCACCCTGTTAGTTTAGCCTCTTTGTTTGCCTCCATTTACACAAGCTGGTTTGTTTTGTCCTTCAGCATAGCATGACAGTACATTGGAGACAGTATGTGTCATTACTGTCTCCTCAGCTATCACGTCGTTAAGCTTTGGCAAGTCTTCAAGTTTGATCGAGTTAGTGACTCAGCCTTGAGCATGCTACATGCCCACTGGCCCTGTGTGAGAATAGAAGTTAAGTTAAAAAGTGGTCAGATGGAAGCTTTTTAAATTCCTTTTGGCAATACATAGACCCTAACTAATTTTGCGAATATCAGTATATAATTTTATTCAAATATATATCCCCAACAGTCATTAATTTAAGATTTCTGTATTTAGATATGTTGTTGCAGCCGTAGGCTCTACCGAACATCTGCATTTTGTTGATTGAGCTAACTCTATTGCTTGCACCTTCTCTTTGGTTGCTCTTGTTTTTTAACTGAACAGCTGGTATCACGGAAAGATCACCAAACAAGAGGCCTACAACCTGCTGATGACAGGTACCATTTCTCTTTGCATGATGATGTCACAAGTGATTAATAATGTCCATCTAATTAAAGGCATTCTATTTGACAGAAATATGTTGTGAACACTTGAGTCTGTTTATCAAAATATAATGCTGAGCATGCACTGAGACCTTTCTCTTACTCCCACGCTTTAAATTTTTTGCCCCGACTCCCTGCATCTCATTTCATAGTTGGCCAGGTGTGCAGTTTTCTCGTCCGACCATCAGACAACACACCTGGGGACTACTCCCTCTTTTTTCGCACCAATGAAAACATCCAAAGGTTTAAGATCTCCCCTACCCCTAACAATCAGTACATGATGGGGGGGAGGTACTACAACAGGTATGTATGGCAATGTGCATGCCTCTAGTGGTCGTTATAACAGAATAATATCAAGATAAACTATACACTAATTGCAGCATTTTTGAAATTGTAGCCAGCTTGTATTGTGTATTTTGACAGTTACTGATATGCTGCATCTTGTTTCTTCTCACTGGCAGTGTTGATGACATTATCGATCATTACAAGAAAGAGCAGATTGTTGAGGGCTACAACCTGAAAGAGCCAGTTTCAGTACAGGTACGTACAAATGTTTATAGGTATTATTGAGCCAGTTTGAAGTTATATTTTTCAGTTAATGGGATGGTTCTTAACAATTCACAAGGGGTTTTTATAAAACTTAAATGTTCACATTGTGCACACCTATACTGGCATGCAAAGTATCTAGATATTGATGTCAGCACTAGTTCTTGATGACATTTTGTTTCTACAAAATCTAAAACATCTCTGCTGCAGCACTTAATTAACAAAAAATATTGTAATGTAAGCTAGTCTTTTCATTTGATGGTTGTGTAATGGCTGGATTTTTTTATGTATTTACCACAGCACCAAGAACAAGTTCTCAGTGACACAGTGGATGGGAGAGAAATTTATAACACTATCAGGCGGAAAACAAAAGACGCTTTCTACAAAAACATTGTCAAGAAAGGCTACCTCCAGTTTAACAAAGGTATATGTAACATCTTTCTTGTATAGCATTTTATTAGAGATTTTTAGTGGCACCTGTTCTATAATGCACAATATTTGTCAGTCCTGTCTTGTGTTTAAGTCAGCTAGGATCTCCAATTTTTATAAATTGTTTGTCGGTTCCTCTCATCTTCAGGCAAAGGTAAACGATGGAAGAACCTTTACTTCATCTTGGAGGGTAACGATGCCCAGCTAATCTACTTTGAGAGTGAGAAGAGAGCCACCAAACCCAAAGGGCTGATAGACCTAAGTGTGTGCTCCGTGTATGGCGTCCATGACAGTCTGTTTGGCAGGTGATATGTCAAAGTTGTGTTCTTGGTCCAATTCTGTAAAATTGTCAGGGAGTGCTGTATCTCAGCTCTGAGTGATCAGTTGCCCAGACACCACATAAAAGCAATTTCTTTAAAATGATGTATCATACATTACAAAGTACTTACCATTCTTCTCTTCTGTTTTTTTACTTCTTTCAGGCCACACTGTTTCCAGATTGTCGTCCAGCACTTTAGTGAGGAACAGTACATATTCTACTTTGCGGGGGAAGCTCCAGAGCAGGCACAGGTAATAACAGGGTCACCCTTGCCCTGTCACTGGTATCTGTCTCATCAAACAGGGTAAAATTACATGCACATCTTGTTTGTCCTCATGTCCAGTCCAAAAACCTAGTGACTACTGTGTGCTCTGTCTCAAAAATGAAATGAAATGCTGTAAACTGTTTCTGTGATTTAGAAAAAAAATCAAGCCTGAACTGATTCTGTTTCAAATACAGAGCACTATTGTATAGTTAAATGAAGTGGTAATCAGGATCTCTCCATGTGACGAAGAGCTAATCATTTTATTTTTCAGAAAACAAATAATTTCAAAGTATGTGAACAGTTTACAGTGCTGTGAGTTCTAACGGAGACAAATCCCATCACAGCTGTGTTTTACAAATGTTCTGACAGTGTTCTGTGTTTGCAGGATTGGATGAAATGCCTTCAAACCTTCTGCAGTAACTTAAGGAAAACCACTCAGCCAACCTCCAACAAGAGGCTTAGACAGGTACATATACCATCAGCCATGTAGACTAAGTAAAGCAGCCGATGATCAAATTCAACAAGCCAGTAAAAAGGTATTTATCACTCAGGTGTAAAACCCCCAGGATTGACTAATTGTAAAAATTGAAGGTCAGAATTAATCAAATTTAGTGGCTAAGTGCATTTATTTAAACACACAATAAGAGACTAAGGGACCTTCCTTGGCAGACTTGTCCATTTTCATACTTGGTGCTTCTCAAATTTGAGTTTGAGTAGAGCAGAATAGTCTGAAAGACATCATCAGCATACTGCTGCATGTATACATCTCATGCTGGTTATTGAGTCCCGCCAATTACCTGCACAGACGAGTGACCTACCATTAATACAAACAACGGCAGCAGCACCGGTGTCTCAGTTCTGGAGCCATGAAGAAATATAGCTTTGTGTTTCAGTAGTATAAGAGGCTGCAAATCTTCATTCACTGCCCCCCTGTTCTAAATGCAGTGACAGTGATAAGCCTCTTTAATGTGTTATTCATTTCCATGTAAGCACACTCATGTAAAAGTATTGTGAACCGGAAAGATCACATTTTCTGCAGAGGTGGGATGGTGCGTCATCAGGAGTGGGTGGTCTCTTGCTGTCCTCTTGAGATGTTTCATTCTCTGAAATGTTCTCTTCATTGTTGGTATTCATTTATAAAATATATATTTCAGTTCATAATGTTGAAAATGCAATTCATATGTATATACAGTATGCTGTGTTATGCATATGTATGTGTTTTGTGTGCTGAATCCTGTTGTTTTTTTCTTTAGGTGAGCAGCCTGGTGCTGTATGTGGAGGAGGCCCACAAGCTGCCAGTGAAGTATTTCACCAACCCTTACTGTAACATCTACCTGAACAGTGTCCAGGTGGCTAAGACGCACCCGAGAGAGGGGCAGAACCCCGTCTTCACTGAGGAGTTCATCTTTGAGTGAGTCTGTCACATATCTGAATGCATATTTTCCTCCCTTGGATTCTCCCGCAGCTCTTGCTCCATTTACATTTTATTCTTCTCAAATTGTTTACACAATTCTAAAATATATTTATCTGTTGTTTTAGTGACTTGTCGAGTGAAATCAACCGATTTGAAATCAGCCTGAGCAACAAAACAAAAAAGAGCAAAGAAAGTGACATCTGTAAGTACATCTGTAAATTTTAAAACAAAAGTAATCTCTGTAAGTCTCTGCACTAACCTCATCACCTTTTGTTTGTTTGACATTTCTTCCACCTTTTCATGCCTCAATCTCTCTCCCCCTCAGTGTTCATGCGTTGCCAGCTGAACCGTCTGCAGAAAGGCCAGATGATTGATGAGTGGTTCCCTCTCAGCTCCCACGTGCCTCTGAAGGGCATTGAGCCAGGCTCTTTACGTGTACGTGCCCGCTACTCCATGGAGAAGATCATGCCCGAAGAGGAATACAGCGAATTTAAAGAGGTCTGATCAGCCAAAAAGTGGTTTTGATTGCAACTTCTGCCCCCTGTCTGCTTCTCTGTTATTCAGTTAAAATGACAACGATATCATTGTCTTGTGTCCTCTGCAGATGATCTTGCAGAAAGAGTTCCATGTCATCTACGCTCTGGCCCATGTGTGTGGTCAGGACCGCACCTTATTGGCAAGCCTCCTTCTGCGGATCTTTAGACATGAGAAGGCTGAAGCCCCTCTACTCAGGACACTCAACGACAGAGAGATTAACATGGAGGGTAAGAAAGAAAGCAATACTAATAATAATTTCAAAGAATTCAAAACAAACAAAAAGCATTGCTGCATTATTTTGATATGCTTATATTTTCCTTTAGGAACCCACATTATGTTAATGTTAAATAAAATGATAATGTTTATGTGTAACTCCTCCACGGAAAACCTGGAGATGATGAAAAGAGGATGAAATTTCACAATCACATTTTCCAGTCCTGGAAAAGTTAAAGAATTAGCAATTTTATTGAAAATGTTTGAAACATGATGAAATTTTTGTTGAGTGTAATGAAACTGTAAGTTATCTTCCATGAATAGTATATGTAATGTAACGTAACAGACAATTTATTTTCTGAAGCTTCCATGATGCAACTTAGTAGCTCTAATATGAGTTAATGTGACTTTTAGTTTACCCTTACACACGCTTCATTTTCTCCCTCCGTTCTGTGTCTCCCTCTATGCGTGCCAGCTAGCTGGAACAGTTTGAATAAACTAGAGTGATATGTTTGAAAACCATGTGCAAGTAGGAGATGGATTTTCTATTTAATGTCCTTGAAAAGTCATGGAAAAGCTTTGAACTTTTGTCCATGAAAATGGACCGGTAAATGTACTGTAAATGGTCGCTGAAACCTTCAATCCCGTATCAACACCTCAGCACTGTGTTTCAAAGGGCTCAGTTTTATTGTTTTTTGATTTTCTCATTGAGGTGCTTCAGCTCAAAAATATGCAAAACCATGCGCTTATACACTTGCATAACCTTCTTTGCTTGTGCACTTCTGCCAGATGAAGCCACAACATTATTCAGAGCGACCACACTGGCCAGCACACTGATGGAGCAGTACATGAAGGCCACGGCCACGCCATTTGTTCACCACGCTCTCAAAGACACCATCCTCAAGATCATGGAGAGCAAGCAGTCCTGTGAGGTAAAGGCCTACAAAAGGGTTTTTCTCTCTTTACACACGGCAGTACAAGTATCTAAGTTATTTCCCCCTGCGCATATCTGTGGTACCACATTCAATACATGGCATTTATATCATATCAGTGCAGTCGCTCTGCAGGTCTGCAACGTTGATGCAAAGAAAAACAGTGACACAGCATCAACTAAGCTGAGGTCTCAAGGCTGCTGTGTGAGCCTTAGTTGCAATAAATATTTCAAAACACTGCAGTTCTTATAGAGTTCATACACCCATTGAGATGAATGTCTAGTCAGGGCATGAGCTATTTTGTTGTTCTTCACTTCTCCTGTGTCAAAAATGGGAAATATCACAAATGCACTTACTAGTGGCTGACCAATTTCCACCAGATACACAGAATGTATCAAAATGCCGATTACTGTAGAATAATAGTTTCTTATCTCATTGATTGTGAATTTGAATTCCTTCTAATTTGTTTTTCCTATTTACCCTCCCATCTCTCTCTCTTTCTTTTTTACTTGTTTTAAGCTGAACCCCTCCAAACTGGAAAAGAATGAAGATGTGAATCTGAACCTTGCTCATCTCCTCAACATCCTGTCTGAGCTGGTAGAGAAGATCTTCATGGCTGCTGAGATCCTCCCACCGTAAGAACGAACACACATTTACCCACACACAGTTTTGTCCTTTTATGTTGGTGAATCATTTTAACAGACTGTTGGAACACAAAGATAAAGCCAAAAGTCAAATAAAGCCAATACAGTCATTGTTTCTCTGTGATGATCCATCCAGGACTTTGAGGTTCATCTATGGCTGTCTGCAGAAGTCTGTGCAGCAGAAATGGCCCACCAACACCACAATGCGGACAAGGGTTGTAAGGTAAACACACAAAAAGTCAATGTTGGACATAATTCTTTTGAGCATAAAAAAAGCTGTCAGCTTTATCTGTATCTTTATCTTTATCAAGTGTTCGTTTTTATTCTGTCTAACCTGGACTTCTGTTCTGTTCTTCCAGTGGCTTTGTCTTTCTAAGACTGATCTGTCCTGCCATCCTCAATCCCCGATTGTTCAACATAATTTCTGGTGAGCATCCAGTCAGAAGCCCTCAAAATCCTGGTTTGCCACGTGGCCTGTTACAATGTTTGTTTTGTACTTCCATGTCTTCTCACAGACCCTCCATCATCAGCAGCAGGCAGGACCCTCACCCTGGTGGCAAAATCTGTCCAGAACCTGGCCAACCTGGTTGAATTTGGTGCTAAGGTATGAATAATATACTTGTAGCAATATCATGCAGTAGGAATACAATTTTGACAGTGGCTTTACATCAGATGAGTAATTTGCACTACTGTTTGTTATGTCTCCTGTAAGTTATAATAGACTCATTCTAAAAAAAAAAAAAAAATTAATCTCAAACAGGAACCCTATATGGAGGGTGTGAACCCTTTCATCAAAAACAACAAGCACAGGATGATCATGTTTCTGGACGAGTTGGGGGTGAGTAACATTCTTTGCAGTTTGATCAAATCATCAGAAGTCTCTCAGAGAGCTTTTACATCAGGGACCGGGCCTAGATCTGAATACACTTGATCACAAAGTCCAGTTCATCTGATTAATGTGAATACTGTGCCGTACCCGGGCATGGTATGCTGAACCGTGCATGATTCCACTTAAAAAAACATGCCTCATGTGTACTCCGATACAGTACGCATTACCATCTGTACTAAAACACAGACTACTATTGAAGACGACCAGAAGGAGTTTTTAACCTGTTATGAACAATTTAAATTTAATCAGATGGCAGTGCAGCCCATTGCAGAGAGACCCAGATCTGGCTTTGCTGCCATCTTCGACCTATAGTTAGAGCTCTGGTTGGAGGTGGAGAGCTTCACAACCGACCACAGAAGCTCCACATTTGGCCAGGAGCAGAGTTTTGCCTCGATGCTTGGCTGGTCCCCGGGGCATAAGTGTCCCTCTGTGTGTGGTGCCCTTTTCTACACTGTAGCACAACAAAAATGTCACATCGATGATAACACAAGTGTACCTCTGTTATGGAACGTTACTAATGTGACAGCTGAGCAGCGGGGGAGTAGAGAGAGGGGGGCAAATGTACTCATGCGCGGTATGAATTAATCATACCTAATATGTAAATGCCCTTTGTCTTCTTTGCCAACCCTGACTGCTGACTAAACTTCACAGTCTTATAAAATTGTCCACTGTGTTCGTAGAATGTCCCTGACCTCCCTGAAACCACAGAGCACTTAAAGACAGACCTGTCCCGGGACCTGGCTGCGCTGCATGAGGTCTGTGCCACACACTCAGACGAGCTCCGGACGTTGAGCAACGAGAGGGGAGCGCAGCAGGTCAGAACGCTGATGACATGCACAGCCATGCATGCACAGGATGATTAATGCTATCCCCCTTTTTGGAAGATTTATGTAATTCTTGTTTCCTGTCTGCAGCATGTGTTGAAAAAGCTGCTGGCCATCACAGAGCTCCTCCAGCAGAAGCAGGCTCAGTATGCCATGTCCAACAGCAACAGGTAGTACTGCACTCCTCCTCTCCTCTCATCTTCCCATCCTTCCGTCAAGTCTCCTCCACCACCGGAGTGCAGCGCAGGGGAGACCTAGCATGCTCTACCCTCATCACCATGGCAACCCCTCCATCATGTCCTCCAGTAGTCCCGCCCATACCCACCCACCTGCCATCTTGTCCGGTTCACCACAAGAGAGCTATGCAACAACAGCAGCTGAGTACAACAACCAACGCAGTACTTAAAAACATAAATTAAAAAAGAAAAAGAAAAAAGAAACTTGCACCACTGACTGACAGCTGTATGCACAGGAAACATATTTTCCCTCATAAACTGTGTTCACGATTCTGACTCGGGTACATTTCATTACCTTCATCATGAGGGCCAAATATTAAGATTTCAAGAGGTTTCTTTGTACCCACTATGTGTTTTGATAGCACAGGTTGCCAAAGTGTATCCCCCTCCCTCCTGCTCAATATGAGGAAACTGACATGAAGAAGCTAGTTCTCTCAGTCCCCTTTTCTTGTAACTGGATTATGAGCGATAATGCTTTTTATACTGTAATTGACTGATTTATTTTAAGGTTGTGACAATATCCGCAAAGTGCTGAAACTAGCATTTCTGACTATTTGTTCTTTTTTTCTTTCTTTGTTTTCTAGATTGGAACAAAGTCTTTCAGAAAAGTATGGTTATTTTATATTAAGAATAAATTCTCTTGCTGGAATCATGAGTATATAAGTGAGATGAGCTGAATTTCTTTTCCTCATATTGTATCAGCTATTTTTTGATTATTTGGTTAAGTCTTTTTTGCAACTTCTCAATGCCAGACAAGACACTTAATCAGAGAAACCAAGTAAAATGAAAGTGTTTACAGCAGTAAATAATTTTTTTGAATAGTACAGACTGTATCAGACATGCATGCACTTATTAAACAGTTTTTGTAAAGTAGATTATGGAGTCATTCATTGTCCCCTGACAAAGGTGGAGAAACATGCACACAGTATCATGTGTAATAAACATTATATTCTGTTTTTTAACATGCAGAAACATATAGACACAAAATGTAGAAAAATATCTTTATTCTTACTGCAGAACAAAGGCAAACACAAGATTTGATAGTGTCTTGTAGGAATGTAAATATAACATTTACACTGAAGCAAACTGTCTGTGACACCCTGTGCTTTCTATAACGCCATCATCCAGCAAGTTTAATATTGGAATTAACTAATACAACAACTTTGTTTTGTTAAACTTTGTTTGGATCCAGAACCATTTGGGGGTAAATGCTCATAACTGGTCTTCGTCAGTCCAGTCCTGCAATTAAAAAAAAGGTTCATATTAGAGGGATTTTTACAAGAAATTTGTAGCTTAACTAGGTTTTTTGAATGTGGGGCTGTATTGCAAAATACTGTCTCACCTCTTCTGCCAGACGTGGTTCTTTTGATACATGGCCATCTTCTTCATACCCTCTCTTTCGTTTGCTGCAATGCAAAAGTAATTTCACTTTTGAGCATTTCAAAAATATGCTGGTGAATATTTCAGTCAGAATTATCCTTGCAAGCCATAACTGTTGGTGAACTCTGTTCCTTACATTCAACGTTTGTGACAAAGTCCATTTTCAACCCTCATTTAGGTGAATAATGTGGCATCTAGTTTCCACTACGCCTTCATGATCACCATTAGTAGTCGTAGTTTCCTCATGTCTCTTCATTGTCAAGCGTTATGTAACTTCATTTAGAATTATTCACACTGTGTGTGAATATTTACAGAAAAACTGATGCGCATTTTAATACAAACGAAAAATTAAGTGATTCTCCAAGCATGTGCCTTTCACAAACATGTCCACTTTATCTTACAGGACAGAGTGCACCATCATGTCACTGGCTGCTGCCATCCAGGTAATGTGAGTTTTACAGATTTCCACCCGAGAATCAAAGTGTGGTATTCAGACCACACAGCCAGCCAGCCAAAGCGAGGCCTCCTCCCGTGAGGTGTCCGACTGAAGACTTAAGTCAGTTTGTATTTATAAGCATGTGGCCTAAATTCCTGGCAGTTCAAACACAATATGGCTCTTCTCCACGGGAAACCACTTGCTGCATATCTGAATACTGTCCTTCCAAAGCCCTTCCCAAAATGCTTCAGACACGACGACGTGTTGAACTGATTGAAATTTGACAAGAAGCCTTGTCGCCGAAGACCTTGAGGAGATGATTTCTATGAACACTGGACCTGAGATACAGTCAACTGCAGAAATGTCTGAACTTCCTTGATCCTGGTATGCCTGCCTCTCCCTCAGTTTGACTGGTTGCTGATCGATATGGAAACCAGACAAACATGGCGCCCTGATCAGCCGATCCTTTCCTTGGACAAAACTTTGCGAGGATTACAGGGGAGGCAATCCAAAGCATTGAAGTAGCGTTTTCTGCTGTCATCAGGGAATTTAAACACAGCACCTCTCTCCAAGATGACACAAGCCTTAACTCCCTTTCTACACACCATCCGCTCACCCACGCCACCGGATTTTACAAGCTCTTCCTTCAAAACCATTAACGACGTCCATCGTCTTTGTGTATGAACTACCAAGCAGCACCACTTGTTACATTTTTATATGCTGCTTTGTTTGTTGATATTATATACTTAGGCTTGTATAGAAGTAAAAGGTGTTTGTGTATGATCTAGCTGACCAGAGCTGAAAGATAGATTTGTAGGAGATATCTGTAACCTGTCCTGTGCATGTGTTAACCCCGAATGGATCCTGCTATTAGTGTGTGGGCCTACATATATGCTGCTCTAACAAACATCACCTGAACTCCCTCTAAGCCTTGGGGTGTGAACAAAAGCTTTCATGCATTTTGCAGTCTCTCTCTTGCTCTCCTGCCATCACGGGTGACGTTTCAGTACACCTCCATCTGCACCGACTGTTTTCCTATAGATTCATCGTGAGAAGTCATGCCATGCACAGATTTATCAACTTCAAAGTCATAAAGGGTCGGCCCGCTGTGCCTCCTGATGACTCAAGCAGCTGCAGAGTCTGAATCTGTGCCTGTCATAGCTCAAGTTTACCAAACTGTTTACTGTAGTTGCACTTAAAGATACCACGGACCTCACCAACCTCACCAAGTGTTAACAGACCGCTGGCGACAGATGCGTGATTTCGAATGAGCCGAAAAGTCTCCTCATCAACGATACCAAGAAGATGAGCTGTGCTACATGGTATGGATGATGTAGGTAGGAATGTGGCGTGCTGTTGTACTTCCTTTCTGTATTTCATACAGCTGATAATGTGTTCCTTTTTATTTTTCTACCTGATACTGAACCTTGAACCTTTTTGCATCTTAGATACGACAACCTGGCTAAAATAAAACTGTTACTACGTATGACAACGGAAAACTTGAGTTGTTTACTTGGGTTTGGGGGATAGTAACAGCATCTCTGATACCAGCACCAATGCACTGCAACATAGTAAATTTTGTATCTAACTAAATTAAATGTTGAAGCTAAAAATGTGCTCAAATTTATATTACACTTGATATGTCTTAATATAGGAACTAGATTAAAAAAACAAAAAATATTCACTATGGTGTCTCAAATCCACAATTAAGTCACATATTATGCCTTTTCATATTATATAGTGTGACACTATGTTGATTTCTGTGATCACTGGAAACAGAAAACAAAGAAAACAAAAGCAGATGACTCATCTCCTTACTTGCTTGTACTGGCAAATTCAACATGGATCCTCTCCAACTTCTTTTTGTAAGCGTTCACCTCCTCTGGTTTGGGAAGTTCATACTTCTTTAGGAGGGTTTTCATCCCTGGATGAAAACAGGAAACATTTACTTAAATCTCAGACTCAGACGCTTTCTGTATTGCGCACTACAGTGAAGCCTAAAACAGCTCACTATCACCATCTTGTGGTGTCAAGTTGAAGGTGCAGCTCACTTACGTCTCATTGAGTCATACATCTTTGAGAGAGTCTCTTTGTCCTCTTTCAGTCGCAAACATTCAGTCAGGTAGCTAAGTATTCAAAACAACAAACGTTTTTCTTCAGTAAAATTTCCATTTAATAGAATACTTCACCCCCCAAAATTACTACTTTAATATCAGTTTTTCCCCCAATGCTACACTGAATTTGTGAAGAAAACTTTCATTTTTGTGCACGCCTCCACTATGAAAGAAGAATCCAAAAACTCAAATAATTCTTGACAAACTGCATTTAAAGGGGTCCGCTTTTGACAACAGCAAAACTGTATCAAAACATCTAATTACAAAAAGGCACATAACTCGTGCAGTATGATCTAAGTGTCATTTATCCAGTGGTATGCTCAGTACTTCCCAAACACATGAATTTTCGGCCTGAGTATTTAAAATTGAACTGAAAGTAAAACTTATCTATACTCTCTTCAAAGCCAGACTCCAGTGACAAAAACAGCAATCTTACCTCTTGAACACGAGAAGCTGCTAGTCTTCTTCTGCCTCCTCTTTGTGTTAGCTTTGTATTATTGTGTGATTTTTATGAATCCCAATTAACGTTTTATGACATTAACGTCACACAACACAAGCTAACTGATTGAGGTAGACCAGCAGCTCCTGTCACAGGTGAGGTTAAACTACTGTTTTTTGTCAGTGGAGTCTGACTTTAGAGAAAGCGTGGATAAGTTTTGCTTTCAGTTCAACTTTAAATAGTAAGTTTTTAGCAAAAACACATGTTTGGGAAGTACTGAGCATATGATTGGATAAATGACATGGATTATACTGCACCAGTTGCGTGAGTTTTGCTACAGTTAAATGCGGCCTCCTGTGACTTCATTAAGAATATCCTCCAAATTTTGTCTTTGTCCACTAGAGGCTTGTGAGAAAAACATTTTCTTCACAAATTCAATACAATGCATTGCCAATAATTGATATCAAGTATTCCTTTAAGGTTTTTGTTTTTGTTTTTCTTGCCTAAGGACCCACCTCTCCATGCTGAGTCCGGCTCTTGAGGCGCTATTCAAAATAGCAGTTAAAGCGATCTGAGACGGAGGAAACAGCAGTCCTGCGTCTGTCATGGCTGCCTGTGTCAGAAAGTCATCGGCACTCTTCCTCAGCGACTCTGGGTTCTCCAGCGTGGGGTATCTTGTCTGAGAGATGAAATGTGCGAAAAGGCGATGGTTCATTGAGACAGGACAAATAATCCGGACTACTACATAAGTGAGCTAGGTTAGCGCTGTGACAGTTTATGAGTACAAGAGCAATATTCAGATCTCTCGGGGATCCGCTTACCTTGAGGTCGATGAGCAGACCCTCCATGGGTCTGTAGGGGTTGTGGACGACCAGGTGAAAGTTGAGTTGTTGGATCAGCAGCAGCTCGTACTCCAGAATCTGCTCCAGAACCCTTTCCTGCCCATCGGGGGTCTCCTGCAGAAGGTTACCCACAAACTGGGTGCTGGACACGTTGAACTCATCCACTTTACAGGACAGGTATGCACACGTCAGCCTAAAACAGGAAGTGTGAAAAGGTTGTGTAGACTGGTCAGAACAAGGCTGAGCGACATGCTTTTCAGCAGTTTTGCTGATGTGTATATTTGCAACAGCTGATGATTAAAATGACATAAGGCAAATGTAATCCTGTCTAAATGGTAAACATCACTCTTTTATCGACAATAAGCCAAAGAAAGGAACATTTTCAGAAAACTTCAGTCAACGAGTATGAACTTCATTAAAGTGCGTGTCACGTTAAGAGTTAAACCAACTTATTTCGCCGAATAATATCACTCAACTTGCATGTGCAGTTAAGTATTTTTGTTGGCTAAAAGCTACATACAGTAAATGTGTGTAAAGCTAAAACCACTTTTGCAGATGTTGCCACAAACACATTACACCATCATAGAATTATGATGGTGGTTATTACTTTGGTTTCCAAAAAATAAAAAAAAAAGAAGGGGTGGGGACTTCTTCTGCCACTAGACGGCAATACCTGTGACCAATCACACCTGAAGCACTTTTTGCACTTACTAGGGGTTTTTTCCTTAAGTCTAAATTCTTGCTTATGTTGTACGTCGCTTTGGATAAAAGCGTCTGCTAAATGAAATTGTAGAATTGTAGAATAAGGCTCCATGTGTATTTGGGGCAGTTTTAAGATATTGAGCTTCAGAGTTTTCTATTGTTAGCTTACCATTGTTATCAAAAGGTAGGATTATTTGGACATTCAAAACAAACAAATAAATAAATAAATAAAAAAGAACATATTCCAAAAATGAAATATGGCCGATCAGAAGTACTCACATGATAATCCTGGGGTGGTACTCCATGATGGAGTTGTTCAAGTAAAATCTTCTGAAGTACATGAGAGCCGTACCCTGCACAGGTGAGACACACTTGGGTCAGATATGTACCGGCAGTGAGGTCACGCTGTTTCCACGCAGGTGAAAAGACAGCACACACATACCACCACAGACTTTGGCATGGCGGGCTTGAAAGCGTTGCAGAAGTCCAGCATCCTCCTCTCGTAGTGTCGGAATAAAACCTCTTCCTCGTGTCGCTCCAGGAACCTGGACTCACTGACTGCGGGCTGATTCAGACAGAGACAGAGACAGAGACACGGCAGCAGGTGAAGTAAACTCTCACACAGTCCACTCCTGTGCTTGTTTGGCGGTAGATTTGATTATTCTCGCTCACCTTCCCACTTTCTAGTATCTTGTTTCGGAATTTGTGGTTGGCCTTGTATCTTTTCTGCTCAACTTCGTCTTCACTTTTGAAAATCCAGTATTTTCCCTGTGAGCTGTTGTGAAACATGGCGGCGTCTGTGGGACAGGGACGCAAAACTGTCAAATACGGAGCGAAAAACAAGAAGAGTGTCAAAAAATAACGAGGAAAAGCTTATACTAGCATCAGTTAACTTACTTTATTTGGGACTTTATAAAGGGTAGTCCATTCAAAACCGGTTACCGCGGAAGAAGACGACAATTTAGTGAGATGGCAAGAGTGACTGTGTACAAAAAAAGCTTCTTTAATTCCTCGTGGAACTTAAAAATTACTCAAAAAATACAAAATCCAGCACAAAAATGAATTAGATGCTCGTCGCCACTCTTTTGCGTTAACGTTGTCGCCACTTGATGACGCGCGGCGCTACTACCGTAATGTAGGCTACAGTCACGGTGCGCAACAAAAATGTGTTTATCGGCGCTCTTTCTCTCACACACACACTCACACACACTGAAGAACTATTATATAAAGTTTTCTTTTCTTATTTTCGTGGGATAAAGTATCTCATGAAAGCGGTGGGTGGCTGCATTTAGATCACGTGGCATTAATTTAATATGATTTAATTACCATACCCATTTTAATAAGTTATGACATGGCACTGCATTCATTTAAAAATACTAATTGTTGTCTTCATCACTATTAAGCCAACTACAGATTCCAAACCCATTTCAGTTGCCTAATATACAACGTTACCCATTTAAAAAATAAATAAAACATAAAAATATAGGCTTCATCACTTATGCAGAGAAATCAATCAGTTCGAGAAATTCAATGAAATAAATAAATAAATGTTTATCCACATATATCTACATAGACCTAACTGATCAATTAAAATAAAAAAAAAATCAATACTCTGCTTATACAGAGCCACCTCTGCATAGTGGTTTATCCACATATAGGAGCAAAAAATATAGTTTTTTTAATAAAAAAAAATACTTGCTTATGCAGAGCCTCATCTACATAGGAGGACATACGTGTAAAACAAATATAAAAAAAGGGGTTTGTACAGAAATATAGGTCTACATTGTGTGGTGTGTTACACTAACTGCCCATACAGGTTTTCAAGATTTCCCCCACATTTGATTTGCACAGTTCCTTCCACTTCCCTTATTTCCCACCGTCAGCTCACATGACTACCTGGGTGAAACTTCAGAATAACTGAGCTGCTTCATAACCATGTTGGTCAAATTCCTGGATTTGGATCATTTTAGATGGAAGAGCATAACAGAAATTGAATCACACAGTATGTTTAGACGGAGCCACTCAACCCCCACCAGTGTTTCCGTATACCGTAATTTGCATAAACATGAGTAATTTATGAATAATAAATGCCCTTGCATTCGGCGGGAGCCGTTAATTTGCATATCACCACAGCTACAGTTTTATTTCCTTAGTGCGGTGTTATCATGAAGCCCTTCAAGCCTGCATAAACCAGAATCAAAGAAAAATAATGCTTTAACAGGTATGTGCTGAGGACTGTTTTATTATCTTAATCTCTTTCTCTACAGGCGGAAAAGATTTTAACTTTAATGCCTGAGCTGCGACTGTGATAGGCTTGTAAAACGCTATACGTTCAGTGTGCGCCGGGCTCACATCTACAGTATCCATCGCTCGGTCTTGCCCTGTAAATTGCATAAACATGAAGTGCCGATGCATTATTGATGAGACCATTGCAACGTTTACTGTAGCCTATGTGCGCCCGTGTGTGTGTGCGCGCGCTGATAGGGCGTATTATGCTTGCGTGCGTGCGTGAGTGACTGTGTGCATGTACGTCTGTGTTGTCAGTCTAACCAAACACCTTTCCCTCTGCTGTTTCGCATAAATCCGCAGTGTGGTGTAGATGACTTATTTTTGTCTTTTTATCTTGTGTTAGAATATCCTAAAACACAGGCCTGTGTATTTTTTTTTTTTTACACTGCTGTTGAATTTTTTGTTTCTACTTCTGGCAGTAATGAGACGCAGTCAATGCACCCTGCAGTCTCTTTACTTACAGTTTGGATGCTATTGACACAGAGGCAGCAGGTAAAACTCTCTAATATGAGTGTGTGAGGTGGTGTGGAGGAAAGACAAAAATGTGTGTCTCTGTGACTAAAGGTTGTGCCAATATAATGTGACAGGCGGTGTTTTGTGGGAAATCAAACTTTGCGGCATCACCAGATCAGCTGAATGATCTTTGAGCCTCCCTGATCAAGTTAGTCTCATCCACCCAGAGCCAAGTCTGCACTCTGTTATTTCTCAGCTGCATATGAAAACCTTTCTAGAAATTATTGCAATTTATGGACACAAAGTCAGACGTTGACCGACGGATTGATGCTGTGTGAAGCGTCACCTTGGCTTTTGCAGCTTTGTAAACTATTCATGATGATAATGTTGTGGAGGAGGAGAATCTAGAGGAGGAGGAGGAGCAGGATAATCCCCACAACGTGGCCCACCTCCCCACCGTCTCATCTCTAAAGTTACTTTCTTGTATGAAAGGAAATAATTTGGAAATAACCTTGACAACGATGCAAATGATTTCTCTGACCAATGAGCCCGCTTAATCTCTTTCCCACTTTCTCTGATATTCCTCGTTTTTTTTGCTGTAGCGTTCAATCCATTTCGGCTTCACACGCCAACAAATACAATTAAATCCTGATTCAAACTCCCTATATGTGCATATTAATTATTCTGCCCTCCACCCAGCTCAAACGCCCTACACCCCCCCCCTCACACACTCAAATGTGCTGTGGTTGCTGTGGCAACCAGGGGTGGCAGTGCTGATGTCAGAGACTCCTCCAAGGACACTCATGCAGGCGCTGGGTCAGGTGATTTGCACTGCTGCTGGGCATCGGCTAACACCCAAGAACAAAATGGCCGCCTTTGCCGCATGGGAGAGTCTCTGTTTGAGCTTTTAACAAAAGAGGAAGTGCACCTGTGCTTGCCTGATACCTCTTTGTTTTGATGATATGTGTGATATGGATGATGGTGGATCTCCTCGGTGTGATTGGTGTGACCGAAACGCATCACAGAGCTGAGCTGTCTGAGCCCCCCCTCAGAGATCAGCTGCCTGTCTCAAGAATTTTAGAAATCTGCCCGGCTATTTAAGTGCATTCACATCCGTGTGTGCCTTTGTGTTTTGAATGTGTCCGTACATTGGTTTCCTCAGGTTGGCATTAAGCAGCCAAGGGTTTTTTTTTTTTTTTTATCCCCTCCCCCTCCAGACACTCAAAGCTCCCCCACCATCTCTCTCTCCCTCTCTGTCTCTAATTGAGCTTTGTGTCTACCTCCATCTCCATTCAAATCCAGAGTCATTTGCATACTGCCGCCGTGCGCCGGACAGCTCCCCAGCTGTACAGTACAGAACTAAATGAGGAACACAGACCCACTTTACGTGACATGAATACTAAGCAGCGAGGAGAGTCATTTTCCTGTTTCCTGAAAATACGGCTACCTGAGAGATGAGGGAAAGAGAGGAAGGAGAACGGTTGTATCAAATCAGTGCATCCAGAGCGAGACAGGCATTAGCAGCCTGACAGGAGATGCCGATGTAGAGGAAGAGTTTATTATTAAAAAAAAAAAAAAAAAAAACTAAACTAAAAAAACATTGCAGAAGGTATCAGTAATTTGACATAAAAGTAGCCAGATGTATTGTAATGTATATAAAGGAAGCTGGTGATAAAAGACAGTTTTACATGTGCTCAGACATCTTTTGTGCTCCAGTTTGAGTTCAGATTTTTTTTCCCCACTTCACAAACATTCAGCAGAGAAATGCAGGATTTGCCAAGCTTTTTCGGTGCCTGTTTGACATGATAATTGCTCCTGTTTTGCTCAAATATCACCAGGTTTAGTTTTTGAACCCACCTGCCCCTTGGCTTTTCTCCGGCTTCAGTGCTGTGGAGGCCCGACCCTTTGCTCTCTTGCACTTCACCACAGAGACTCCCTCAACATCGAGGAATTTTCGGGACATTTTGTTTGAGTGTGCAGAGACATGTAATGATGTTGTATTTTTGATGCACTCCAACTACACTTAACAGAACGTGTTAAGCACACTCTTAATGGGAACCTTAAAACCCCAAGGCCAATTTTCATTTCGAGCATATTGGTAGGGATTTGTGACATTTCAACTCATTTCAGGATTCAATCAAAGCCATAGCTCCAGGGACAGCAAAAATGGCATGCTCTTTATGGCAAATCCAACTGTCCTTGGTTTGCTATATGCGTACAACTTCTTCCTCCACAGTAAGACCAGTGCGAATCGAGTGAAATTTAATGATCCATTTAACTTTACCTTGAAGACAAATGCAAACAAAAGTGTTCCTGATTTTTTTTTTTTTTTTTCCCCTCGGTGAGTTTAGAAATGTTTTATTTAGAAAACAAAGTAACTCCTGCTCATTTATGAATGGTCGCCAGGTTTTAAATCACAGGCAGACTGAAAAACACACAGCGTACTTCATCATTCTGAGCACCTTTAGCTTTGAGTGAAATGCAGAGAAGGGCAGATAGAGTGATGTTAAAGCGCAGCCATTCTGGTGAAAATCCAATCCTTCACAGTGCGAAGCTCCAACAAGTCCTCCAAATGACCCTTTATATCAACGTGCAATGTCCTCACCTTTCCGTATAGCCGGGCCATTTGGGTGAAATGAGTGCATGTGTAGTGTGGTGGTAGAGTAATGTATGGCACCGTCTGTTGGCACTGTTCTCTTTTTCTTACTAAAGAGCTGCAGTGTGTTTGCGTATTCGAGCATGGATGTGTGCTTCTATTTGGGCTGTAGATTGTGTTGTGCATCTGTGTGGCAGATTTTTTTCCCCTTTATTTTCTATAATTGTTTGTTTCATATTTATATAATGTCCATCAGAGCTGCAAAAGTAAAAGTTTACAATTGAAAGTAATTAATCTCACCATGAAATTAAACATTTTGGTTTATATGTTTAAAATAGATGCATTCGTCTTTTTACAAATATTTTTCAGTTTCATTAGAAATTACTGTGATTGCAAATAAAATAACCCCTTTCGGCCCGCTTGCTATATTTTTAAATGGGTGTGTACATCACTAAAGCAAAGCTATATCAAGCGCGCGTGTGTGTGTGTGTGCGCGTGTGCGCGTGTGTGTATGTGTGTGTGTGTCTGTCTGTGTGTGTGTGTGTGTGTATGTGAGTGATGTGAGAGAGAGATTTGTACATCAGTGTGAATTTGCACGCAGTGGGGGTTTTTGCATCTTAATCTAATTAAGAACTAGATGCCTGAATACAGATGAAGAATTATGAGCTTGAAAACGGGGGGAGGGGAATCGTGTTTGATCAAGTCAGGTTGCCCAGCAACCCAAATCATTTATTTCAGACACAAAAAAAGGCCCTCTAAGATTTAATAATCAGGTTGTCTGCATTAAAATGCAAAGGAAGCTGTCAGGCTGCACCTGAAGGACAGCAAAAATTAGGCAGGGTAATTTCTGGATTTACAGGTGAATTGCTGACCTTCTGCAGTGAGTGCCTGTCAAAATCAGCACTCAAACGCCGCAAATCAGCCAACATAAGCCTTTAAATGTAGCTTGTAAAAACTCAAGTGAATAAAATTGAATCGGCATGTGCATGCAGCGTATTTTTCTCATTTAGAATTTTGTTAATTGAGCACGCTCAAGTGAGCCTAAACGCAGTTATTATGAATTAAACACGATGTTCATTTTCAATTTTCTACTCAGACAGGTTTGCCGTTTTCATGCCTCGTTTATTTCAGGAAATAAAACCAAATATAGTGACAGACAGATATAATAACAGACAAAGGAAAAAAATGCCAAATATGTCTTTCTTGTGTGCCTTATAAAAAAATAACAGGAATTCTGACACAGTAATCACACACAAATACATCTTTTTAAATGAATAATGTTTTTATTCATATTTTCTCCAACTATAATCACAGGGGTTTAAATAAAAAAAACAACATATTTCACAAATATTATCCATTCAAAGGTATATTTTCAGAAGCCCTTCATTGTTTCTCTAATTGACAGTGTAAAAGCTGGGTGTTGGCTGTTGAAGTGCTCCAACTATAATCACTGGCACCCTCCTCTCCTTTGTTTTCCTAATTGCCGCCATCCCTTTTGTTGGAGAGCATTCTTATAAGTGCATCAATCCCTGCTGCAGAGCACTGAAGGCTTCCTGTGGACTTCCTGTGGACTTCAACAAAAAGCCCTGTCAGGTGGATCAGCCATTAGTCACCAGACTTCATTGTCTCTGACAAATCTGACGTTTAAAGTACACGCATAATTCCAAAGCACCCTCTGTGCTCCACAAATTGCACGCGTTTTATCCTGGAAATGTCATAAACGTCGGGCTGAACTTTTTCCAGAAAGCATGTTGATACAAAATTGATTCGAGCCTTGGCTCAGTTAAACCTCATCTTATCAAATGTATGGCAGGAGAAAATATCTAAATGCATACATTTTACTGTCAACAATTGATACTTTTGTTATATGTTACTGGTATGACTCTGTAATTTATTTCTGTAAACCCTTTCTTCCACAAAGGAGATGTTGTAATTGTAATTTTAAATTCACGGTGTTTTTTGAAATAGCTTTTATAGCTATTCCATAAATGTTAATGTTAAATTACACATACTACTACTAATAATAACAATTCTTATTACTATTGTTATTATAATTTTGGAAATTATTTCATGTCATTTGAAATGCTCCAGGCTTTCTGTTTTATTCTTCATCTATATTAAAGCTCTAGATTTTTTCTACTTCGGTGTAATCTGTAATAGATTTTTTTCCACAATGCCCTGATTAAATAATGCCCTCTTGTGGTCTTTGTGTGAGGAATATTAAGTGAAAGCAAATAAATAATTAATATAAAGATAATATTACGAATACATTTTTATGTTTTTCTTATTTTTATTTTACTTAATCTCCAAATAAGGCCCGCTCCTGCACTTACATCACATTTTGAATATGTTAACACTTTGATTTTCTCTTTTAATTCTGTTTCTTAGGGCGTCTTCAGACATTTATTTAAGAGAAACACACAAACACACATACTCACACTCACACACGCACTTGTATTGATGATGGGAATTGCTCTCTCTTTTCACTAGATGGGGTAAGAGCATCATTTAAAAGGCTTTGAAACTGAGCAAATTTTGCCCGACTGCAACTTTGCAAACAGCATCTTCTTGATAAACTGTATTATAATTCCTTTGAGATTTTTCTAGAAATCCCAGGTCCTGATGAGGTGTGAACTTATGTCACCTTAGCAAGTTGTGTATTTGTTAAATCTTTGAAAGAGGTATTGGAATTTTTATTTCCTGCTCCAATTTGTGTATGCACAAGGCTGCAGTGTGAGCAATATTACCTTAATAAAGAGGAAAATTGTGTGTGTGTGCGTGTGTTACATTGCATCAGTGATTTCGCAACCTCTATGTGGATTCTCCCCTGCAGTTTGAGCAGGCCTACTGTGTGTCTTTGCATGTAACTAGTGTTTGTATTAAATAAGATAAGTTTCTGAAGAAACACATTTTCCTGCAGTACAATATTTTCAGATCAATTTCAGATTTAATTTTCTTTTTTTTTTGCATTCATTCAGACTTTCAAAATTGGATTCTACTGTGATTCATAAAGTTTTTCCTCTCTGTCCTCCTTTCCCACACCCCTCCTCGTGCTTCATACATTCATTTTAGAGTAGCATATCATTAGCTCATGGTTGTGTTATGGCCCGCTGTTGTTCATCTTGTCCCAGCTCCTCAGTGTGTCTGAATTGGCATGGGAAAGAGACAGGGAGAGCTTAACGGCCAGAACTGTGAGGCTCTGTGGAGATGACAAGTAGCTCCTTGATTAACCCATAGGCTGGTTGAGCGGACACACTGTGTTCTTTCTTCATTTCCCTTGTCCTTTTCTTTCAGAAAGAGACCCAATAGGGCCCAGCAGGTGAATGTAAAGAAACGCGAGAGGACTCCCCTCCGATCAACCTTTTCAGACCTAGACAATGGGCCGGCCCACCTCTTGTACAGCTGCATTAAAACCCTGATTAGAGTTCTTCCTGTTAGCGATTGATTGAGGATGCAGAGCTAAAACCAACAAAAACCTACACTGCTGAGGTCTGATAATGACTGGGCCCCACCTACAAAGCACAGGCTTCAAATGATAAGTGGGGTTTTGTTTTCTTAGTAGGTAGTTAGTCGGTGTGTGTTTGTGAGTGAGTGTGTTGGAGAAAGAGGGAGCAGTGAGGGAGGAGAGGTTGTCTAACTATACCAGGAGGTCCACGGGCAGATAGCTCTAATTAATCAACGGGCTTACTTGAAAAAATCAAACAAACAAACAAACAAAGAAACAGCAACTTTCTTTTCTTTTCTTTTCTTTTCTTTTCTTTTCTTTTCTTTCTTGTTAATTTCAGTTGCAATGGCTTGTAATATGTTTGTTAGTTTATATGTGCAAGTGCGTGTTTGTGTGTTATGTGACAAAAGCCTTGGCATAAAATTGAATAAATACACACATTGGATAATATTAAAAACTTACTACCCTATCTCATATCCTATTATTTATTTTGTGGTGTTGTCCTGCCAACTAACTCTTAGGATTTGGCTGGTCTCTCTATTTTAATTTTTTTGTTTGTTTTTTCTATATACATTATTTCTTTTAGTTTTGCTTCATATATGCACACTCTATACTCTAATAATAATAATAATAATAAAGAAAAAATAGATAAAAGTGGAGACAAAAATGAATCAAGGACATATTGACATGCAAATGTTAAAATTAAATAACCATCATTATTTCAAGTGGTTGGTATGTTTTCGTAGTCCTTTAATCATCAGTAGCATTACAGGTAGTAAAAGATAAAAGTGGTTTTCCACATATGCTTGAGGGTCTCTTAAAACTTTCACATGCTTATCATAATCATGTTTTGAAGTGTGTATTTTTAAACACTCTTGTCATTGTTATGTAAACAGCCTTTTTTGCATGTTAATCCTTTTATGGAGACGCATGACGACATGGGAAATGATTTGTAGCGAAGTCGCTGGGAAGACTTTAACAATATGCATGTGTGTGTCTGTGTGTGTGTGTGTGTCTAGAGAGAGAGAGAGAGAGAGAGAGAGAGAGAGATTCTTCAAGAATACATAAATATTGCATTTCTTTGTTTGACGGATGTGTGACACATTTTCATGTTTCCTCAACAAATTCCACTGTCATATTTTCCCTTTTGTCAGTCATCTTCCAAACAGCAGATCCTGACAATTATCCCAGAGAAATTCCTGATCAAAACCACCTTATTCTGTCTGCTGCTCAGCTCCATCACACGCACTGATTCTGCATCACTCCCGTCTTCCACTCGTGCAATCTTTATTTGATTCCGGCTCTGTATATTGCACCACTCATCAGTTCAAATGCAAAAAAATTACATTTACAAAGTGTTTGTGTCATCTATATTTCACACAGTTTGTAATGTCTATTTGCTGATGCTCAGCGCAGTTAATACAGTGTTGCTGCAGAGTGATTGTCATGAGGCTTGTGTGTGTGTGTGTGTGTGTGTGTGTGTGTGTGTGTGTGTGTGTGTGTGTGTGTGTGTGTGTGTGTGTGTGTGTGTGCGTGCGCATGCTGTAACGAAGCAGCTAATTCACAGCTTCAACAGAGGAGGGCATTGTGCGTTTGCCTTAATGTGGGCCGCTCTTAATGATGGACTCCATCAGGATAATGGTAATAATGGGTTGGAAAAGTCTTGTTTAAAAAATGTTGACTGGGTTTACCTTTTCAAGAATAGTCAGTTTGGTGTGAATTTGATCCTTGGCTGTAGTTAACTGAGTCAAAAAGGAGCAAATTATGTATTTATTGTTTAATATTTCAGGCCAATTTTCAGAGTAATTTGGGTGAAAAATTGCACAGTTTAAGCTGTGGAATTTCCTACAAGAAAATTACAAATTTACACACTTGAAAGTACAAGTAAAACATTTTTATTCAGTCAATGCTGGAGTGTTTGAATAACAGCAGAGTGGAAAATAGAGACAGGCAGGTAGAGGAAGGCACTGAGGAGGCCCTCAGGCTACAGTGAGGGTCTTGGGCAGATTGGCTCTGGGGCTCCACAACGATCCTCACATCCCACACATTTATCAGAATAGGGTTAGCGTATCACACTGTGCCTACACTTACACTGTGCTCTCACGCAAACACACACACACACGTTTAGCCCCAGACGTCCGCCTACACCCACTGTAAGCCTTATAGCCTTTTTAACTTCTCCTCTGTGCACCTCTTCCTCCCACTCTACTGTTATTAGCCTCAGACAATCAGACTACCTGACTCCACCTCGCGGCAGCATATACATGAGTCAGAACGACCTGCAGTCTCACTTATTTTCAAGAGCATAATTGTTCCATGTGTATGGTGTGTAATGGCCTCTGCTGAATCAAAGAAATGATGAAAAGACATTAGCAAGATATTAGTGAAATGTCTAAGACAGTGAAATCATCAGAGATTCTTCAGGAATCATAAATATCTTTAATATGGTGAGAAAGCACACAGCGCAATATGTTTGTAAATACAGTTATAGGAGTTTTGCTTTTATTCTTACCACTTAAAGCCTTTGCAGCTCAGCCTATTCACTGTGATTTTCTATTTCCTCTATGGTCAGGGAGTCTTATTTAGTCTTACATGATGCAAGTGTGGCCTCAGGCACATGAAAAGAGAAAATTCAACTTTTGACACAGAGTCTATCTCTCTTTCATTTGCACCTTGTACATCTCTTTGCTCTGTGGAACCCTTTTTGCTTATAGAAATGGACATTAACCATACCTGGCAGGCAGCTTGTGGGATAAGAGCAGGGGTCTGTTGATAAATCCGGCTTGGTTCGTAGTCGGACTCTTAACAATGTCTACACCAAGCCCTCGGAGTGAAAAGCTGTGAAATACTGTTTCTGTAGCACTGCTGTTCTGCATTCACCCTGCTGATTTATTATAGATATGACACAGTGTTACCGCTGCCAACAACTCCGCTTTTCATGTGGATTTGTAGTAGGTCAGAAATAAATGACCACAAGAGTCACAAAGTGCACATGATGAGTGACGTATGGATAAAACGAATCTGTATAGTCCTAAAAAGACACTCTCTAATTCCAAATATGGCATTCTTTTTCCCTTTTTTTGTACAAAAACAAAATGTGCATATTTACTTAAAAATGTCAAGATTTTTATACACTGTTTGGATTTATGTGTTTTCTGGGATAAACCTGAAAATCAATGTTAAATCAAGATGCTGGAGAAAAAAATCAAACAAACTTTAGTGGGTGTATTTCCATGCTCTACAATAACCACAAAGACTGGCAGTCTTGACACAACCCTTGTCCTCAGCTCCGACCCCCAGCCTCAGCCTTGCCCCCGCCAACCCACCCTCAACAAACTGTGGTCCTCAGCAGCACAAACAGCAGCACGTTGTCACACACTCGACCCTCGGTGTCAGCACTGGGTCAGGGAGGCTGACGACGGGCTGTGTGTACCATCAAACACACATGTCAGTGTGAGGGACTGCTAGATTGTCAGTAACTCTTCTCATCCAACCCTAAAATACCTCACTTCCCCCTGCTCCCCCACCCGCACACAAACACACACACACACACACAGACTTGCAAAGACTGGCTCAGTATCCTGATCCGTCTGACCCCGGTGGATGTGGATCAGTGCAGAGGCACTGACAACTCAGGCTCTGGCATGCCAACAAGTCTGGTGTCGATGAAGTGATGCTTTGAATTAAAAGTACGTTTGACGCTTAAGAGCAGCTAACCTGATTTGACTGGCTAACGTGATTTGAGTGGGCTCAGACGGAGATAGAGTGCTACGGTGTGTGGAGAGAAATGGATCTCCGCCAGCCGGATCTGCTTATTCAGTCGATAATGGAAGCAAATGCAGCCAAATGAACCCCGAGGTTCAGCACGGAGCTAATCTGAAATGTTAACAGTTGCCCTTGCATTGATGCTACTCTAGGTTTTATCTAATAGCCTCTGCTAAATGCCCTGGAGCATTAGAAGCATTTAGTGGTGATCACTGATAAGCTTTTGGATTATTTTATTGGCATTCAGTAAATGAAAGAAATCACGAGAAATCCAGATGCAATCGTGTGTTTTTTGTTTAATGGTTTGATCCCACCTTACATCTTTATCTTATGTCTGTTAAGCGCTGGATATATACACTCTTTAAAAATAGGCACTTTAGCCCATACCATGGCTAATTTTGTTGTGAGCAAAACTTTTGATGAGAGAGGCCAGGCTTGCGGGGTGTTTCTCAGAGGTGAGAGAGTGTCAGAAAAGGTGAGATACAAAGTGCAGAAACGTTGATTGGGGAGAGGTGGGTGGAGAAAAAGATTTGACTATTAGGACGCCCACTTATATGTGTGTCTATGAAGCACAGGCATCCTGTGTGTGTTTCTCTAACCAACTCTTTCTCTGTGGCATCACTGTTTGTGTAGGGAAAAGCGGGGTCTTTTGCTTTGTATGTAAAGAAGGTGAGGTGCAGAAGTGCCCCCCCCCCCATCCTCAAAGAGCATTAATCATTGGTTCTGAAAGCCACAGTCTCTCTGAGGAGCAGTCACTCACCCCAGAATGACGAGACACACATGAAAGCTAACAAGGGGGTGGGGATGGGGGGGTTCAAGATAAGGTATAGCAAACCATCTTGCAGGGAGAAGGGGGAGAGGATTTCCCCTCTCATTAAAGATCAACTGCTCGGCTCTCGCCTAACGAGAACTCCTTCTTGAAAGCAAACAAACAAACAAGCACTCACTTGGAGGGAACCATAAACCGAAGAAGAGGCTTTCCACAATAGCACAATTGCACATTGTCAACTCTGTACCTCCAGTAAACACATCGCGCTTGTCAGCATAAGTTGTTGATGTGCGCTACCGATGCGAGGTCATGGGTCACAGGTGGTCTCAGGAGGGAAGCGGGCCTTCATCTCAGAAATGCCTTCATGATCTCCAAGCGTGAGTCCTCGCCCCTGAAGACCAACACCTGCTGGGCATATAATCCTGTCTAAAAGAACCAGGAAGATGGCTTCTCCGTTTCTTCTCTAGCCTTTAGGTTCTCCAGCAGCTACCAGTATATGAGCGGATTAGCAGAGCAGGCCTGAAGCACCCCCGCTGTCTCAGTGTGGAGCTGACCCTGCAACCCAGTGGCCAGGTGGAGCTCCGCGATGGGTGGATACCCAGGACTGAATTAGCCTCTCTCTTCTTCTCTAAATGAGGTGTCCTGAAGGGCGCCAGGTAAGACAGGTCACGAGGGGTCGACAAACCCCCGTGGTTTGACACAAAAAGAGGTAGAGGATCACCTGCCGCTTGCCGGATCAAATGAGGGCTTAAATAGGGGGCTCCTCTCTTGTCAAATCTCTCTTCATGAATACTCAGGAAGGCCAGAGACTACTGTATAGCCTCCCCCCAGTCTTGGCCTCCTGTAGACCAGAGACCCTGTTGACTACTAACACCCCTGTACTTCAGCCCAGGTCCCCTCGCAGTAGCCATCAAGCTCTTAATTCCTGCTCTCAGCCCATCACTAAGTACTGTGTGCATAATGGACCTATAATCAACCCCTGGCCAATGGAGCCTTTTCTCTCAGCGTGTCTGCACTCATGTTGAGCTCGCATGTCGAGTTGCAATGAGATGCTAATTAGACTTCATATCTACAGGGCTAATCTGTGTGTTCACATTCAGGTGCTTTTAATCCACTCCATAGTTGGGCAGTTTGCTAATTTGAAGGTGGTCAAGGGAAAAGGCTAAAATTATCTTATGAAAAATTTTGATGTAGACATATTTGAAGGGAGCTGTTCTGATATAACATGAGGCAGTAATTATCTACGCGTATGTACACTGCGTTCTGTGGCTGTAAGGTTAATGGTCAGATCCTGTTCTCTCTACCAAATAACCTCATCAAACAGCACCGCATGACAGAGTAAGTGAGGGGTGTGGCAATCTAGGTGCCCAACACAATGCCCCTTGTCAGTCAGCCTCATTCCTGGGGGTGAAGAGGGGTGAGGGAGGGTGCAACAGAGGCAGCCACAGGCCATTGGGTCTCTGCGATTGGCCTTAATCCTCCAGCTAATAAGTTCAGAGAGGGGCCATATGCTGCAGTGCAATGTGTTGGGAGGGGAGTGTTGCCTCATGTTACTTACACCAGGCCGGCGCTTTCTCAGGTACCGCCCTCCCACGGTCTGTTCCTTTGTATTGGGGGATCAGCCCTCTCCACGCTGTGAATTGTCCGAATTGATTAAACCCCACCGTATAATTGTCAGCAAATCCCAGCGAATCATTTCCCATCCATTTGAAAAGTACAATGTGCGTTTCTCTTTTTCTCCTCGCCTCCTTTCTTCCTCACCATCCCCACCCCTCAATGTCCTTCCCCTCCTGTTTTCTTCTCTCTATTTTTTTTTTTAAGTCTCAGGTTTGTCCCTGCATGCCACTCTCGGTCCCCTGCATGAGAGAGAGAGCAGAGGCAGGAGGAGGAAGAGGATAAGAGGAGGCAGGGGTGAGGAGGCATAGGGTATGCTTGGCTGGACAGTTGGCCATAGATGAAAGTGGGCAAAGGGGAGATGTGTTTTAATCTGTGGCCCAGGCTGAAAGTGGGGTACTTATCTGAGCTGGCACCTGCCAGGGCACAGCCAGGGTGGAGTCTGGTCCCAGCATCAGGTTAACACCAGGCATTCAAGGTTGGAGGGAGGGAGAAAAAGTGGAACAGGTATTGCTTTGATAAATGTTGAAGGTTTTTTTCTGCAGTGTTTTTTTTTTCAAGTTTGTTAGCCCAAGAAATATGTCAAGATCAGTCATTTAGGCAAGAGGTGATTTGTTTGCCTTCAGATATCGTCATCAAAGAGACAGGTCAACATAGGAAGGTGATCAGGGTCGATGGATCGGTTAACCAAACAGACTTTCACACGGGAGACCATAATTTGTTTCCCATTTCAAATTGCAAGTCAATGTTTTCTGTTTTAAACCATGACCATGATCATTCCCTATAACTTTAACTAAGTGGTACTTATTGTAACCATAACAAGGGAGGTCCCCTACCTGATACATAGTAGTAATTTGAACTCAAACCACGATGTTTCCCAAACATTGACGAATAATGTGTTCAAATGGAAATCATGAGCTCATATTGGAAGTCTTTTACACAAAGTCATGAAACTGGAGCTCTCAGAAGATTTCTTTTTACAACATCTTGAATATCACAACAGGAGAGGTGTTCATTAGTCTTTTCTTGTGAACATGATCTTAATTGAATGCAGCATTAAATCTTATTTAACCCAAACTATGATTTTTCTGTAACGCAAACCAAGTTACTTTGTGGCTAAACCAAAGCTTAAAATTCTATTTTATTTTGTGAATCATCACATCCAACAACATTTGTAAGTTTGATGCAGGGCAGTTACAAACAGTGTATTTTGATGTTAAAGTTGTTGGGTTTTCAGTGGTGTACTTTGACTTCTCAGTTAAAATACCTTTTTTTGGTGAATGTATCTTGTAGAGTTAAAGAAATGTCCAGTTTGTTTGCTTTTATAAACACACTTAAATTTTTTGTTGTCTTTTTTACGATTGCGTTTTCAGCGGCGTTGACCACAGACCAATCAACCCCTCTGACACTTGTCCTTCCTCTAATCATTCCCCCATTATGAGTACAAATGTTCAACACCCGTTCATTGATTTGAGAAGTCCCTAGACAAAAGTTCATGACTCTTTGACCTCAGTCAGTTAACCCTTGACCTCAGCTATTGGCTAAAAGCAAGTCCCAATCTGGTAATTCAGTTCATTGTCAGTTGGCCTGTGGCTTCAAAAAGATATAGAATAATACCATGTTCTGGACATGCATTTGCTCTTTGAAACTTGCAATGCCATTTTATACATTGTTAAATTATCTGGATAAAAAAAATGTACAAAGAAGACCTTAAGGCAATTTTGTAAAACATCTTGTCAAGGTCAAGAATGAACTTTCACACTCAACAATCTCTGTTTTTTATGGCAGTTTGATGGACAAAGTTCAGTTAAAAAAAAAGGTGCTCACATGTCCCTATTTAAGTGTCATATAGAATAAAATGCCCCGGGTCATGATGGATCCCTCTGTATCTCACATTGCTCGTCATTCACATCCGTTTGGAGATCCCCTCTACATATGGTGTTATATACATATAAGCAGTCCCTGTCACGGATCTCGTAACCTGACATTGATCTTCAACTTTGACGTTTGGCTTTCATTACTGGCTGAAGGGCGTTGTTTGTGAGAGTGATCTTCATGTAAAGTGCTCATAAACGATCACAGGCCATGCAGCAGATTTATGATCATGGGGGTTACAAGGAGACGTGGGACAATGCAGCATCTCATCTATACTCATATAAATAGCACAGTTGTGTGAGTGTGGGGTTTGTATGCGGTCATGGTGGTGGTGATGATGGCGATGATGGTGGTGATGATGAGGAGGAGGAGATGGAAGCTGGAAAGAGCTGGGGGAAGGGCAGTGGGGAAGCTGTTGCGCAAGAAGTTGTGGTTATGATGCTTTTGGATGGATAATGTAGTCCGATCGAGTCTGTGCTAATTCATATGAAAACTGCCATGCAAATGCTCATATGGATACAAAACACATATTAACATGCTAATTCTGGATGTAGCTCGTGGTCAGGAAATGCTGCACCTCTGGCCCCCTATTTCCATGCTGAATAGTTAACCTTGAGTTCAACGCTGCAAAATGCAATCCTCAAAGACTGTCCCTCTAAAGACCCCATCTAGAGAGTTAATTATGGTTTCCCACTTACAGTTCTGCATTGTTAATGACTTCCCGTGCATATTTTTCCTCCTCTTTTCAAACTATAATGCTTACTATCATGAACCTTTATCTAGGCAGGTGTTGGATTGGGAATTCAATGTGTTCTTATTCTTCCTTGCTTCAAAAGTCAGTGTATTTGCCTTGCTTTTTATACTCATATGTCTGACCGCAAGGTAGCGGCTCATGTCAAGGGTCATTAATCCTTCACTTGTCCGGCCTAAGTCTCTAATGATGTCTACTAACTAGTGCAGGAATCCTTCAGCAAGAGTCTCCTGGGAATGAGGCCGTGGTGTTTGCTTTGCGAACTCTGACCTCGAGTGACCACAGTGGTCTGACCCACACATGTGCTCTTGTACCAATGAGGTCATCAGTGGGACCTTGTCAAGTGCCTTGAGCAAACAGATTAGGCACTATTGTTTGTAAATAGGATGACCAGCTGCCTCGCTGCCCATCACTATAATTATGTGACCCGTGAAGAAGACGACTTATACGAGGCCCAGTTTACTGGGAGCTCAGGTCGTTGTCCAAGTCATTTAAAGGCATCACTTGTCAAGATGAATATTTTGTCTGCTATACCACAATTTCTTAACTAATTAGCATAACACCCCATTGTTCAGAAAAAGTAGGACAGTATGCAAATAATTTTGGACCATTAAAATATAAATAGATTTTAATGCTGGTGTCCTTCAATTTAAGCAATCTAATATTTCACACAAACCAGTAAAAAAGCTGAAAAAATAGTTTGAACCTAAACACGACTGCCACCTACATTAATCCCTAAAAAATAGCCAAGGAGTCATTGGTTGAGTCCAGTATTGCTCAGTGCCTATCATTCCCTCGTTAACCCCCTGCCCCACAATAACTTGTCCCCCTGCCGTTGCTCAGGAACCACCCTGTCCGTGTCTACTCCATTCTGCAAACCCCCCTGACCCCTTGGAGGGCGCGGCGTGGCTGACCATATCCTCATTTGACCTACATCTCCCATATGGAGAGAGGCAGTGGACGGATTGAGAGGAGACACTGCCAAAAGGTCAGAGGTTAAGTGACCAGGACTGTTTACAAGGCGATGGGGAGTTCAAACAGAAGACGCTTGGCCAGTCTTTGTCCTCACCCTGTTAATGACTCCATTAAAGACAGACAGAGTAGAGAGACAGACTATTTAAGCCTTTACTGGTCAAGTGTATGAATTAATGTTTATTTAAAGAATAATCTTGTATAACTGATCCAAATAATAAAGTTTATTAGAAGCCATTTTTAGCATATAAATAAATGAAAGCAATTTTTAGAAATATAGAACCATGCAAGAAAATATCTTTACTCTAATGAGTGAGAAGCTACCCGTTCAAATCTTAAGCTTCCACACTTCAGCTTCTTTACATCTTCTCACATGGGTTATGAATCTGATTAACACAGGGTTTGATTTGTTTGGACACCCTGTGTTTACATAAAGAGGCCCAGTGGGACCAGCCCTGGAGGTCAGGGGGTCGAACCTTGGTTGTCAGAGAGCCTTGTGACATTTCTTTCCCACGTTTCCCGGCTGCCATTGTCCGCAGTGAGGAGCCCCCGTTAACGTTTGGCCCTGGGAGGTAGTGTGGCGTGAGAGGGAGGCCTAGGGGCATTGGACCCTCAGCGGGTCCCTGGGAAACGGGCGTAACCAGGCGGGGCTGAGGCGAGCGGGGACAGCATGGGGTCATTTTCCGGCTTGCTGCCCCTCTAAAGGGCTTTGGAGCACAGTATTGGCCCCTGGAGGAGTGCTGGTGTGGAAGACAGCACAAAGGGCTTTGTCTGTGCATGTGTGTGTGTGTGTGTGTGTGTGTGTGTGTGTTTGTGTGTGTGTGTGAGAGAGAGAGAGAGAGACTACACAACTCAGCAGGTGTGTGTGAGGATCAAATTATTATTTTACATGTAAGCTAAATTCTGTTCTCTGTTTTTTTTTAATTGTGATGATGGGTAAGGAAGTTAAATAATGTCATGGTGATTTTAGGGCAACAGCAGTAACTAGTGTTGTAAAAAAAATCACCAAGGTGTGTGATCACAAAATATGGGATGATGTTTCAATAATGATTAAAGCTGCCACTGACAGGTAGTCAGGATTGTCACGTAATTGCTGATTATTTCTAAATGAATAACAATGTAATGTTGAAAAAAAGCACAAAAAGGTTTAAGTAAAATATCTTGAATAATAAATTGGATTAACATTCTGTAATTGAGAACTAATTTAAGAGGTCACAGGATAAAATATTTGCATTGTGACACGGAATGACAGTATTATAAATGGTAATTTCTTTAATAAAACATGTTTTATTAACTGATTTAATCACTATAGTCAGACTGTTGGAGTGATCACAGGTGTTTCTATCATTCAGATTAGAAAATGGGAACAAATGGCCATAAATTCCATATAAATCAAAGACTTTTAAAATTTTGTACAATATTTTGATTACAGTTTAAAATTCTGCTTTGTTTGTTTTAGTTCAGTAAATGCTCCATATGTTTATTCATACCATAGCATGATCTTGCAATATTAACACACAAGTTCTTTCCTCCTTACACCTTTCCCCACTTAGTAGATATGCATTTACATTTTGCCTCTTGTAGTCCTAGGATGTCATTTGAAGCTAACACACTGAGCTATTGAATAATATATAGACATCAGCAAAATGAATAAATAAAACATATCATCCTGCCATTATCACCTTTTCTCTGTCTACATGCCAGAAAAAATATAACCGACGTTCCCTACTTATAATAAGGTCATCCTTTTTTAATGTTAGCCTGCTCGTATCTTCAGGGTCTCTGACAGGTTTTCAGGAGTTTTTGCTGTGGAATCGACGTGTACAGTAATGTGTGACTAGGGCTTTGTTGATCTGAGAAGAGGTGCGTGCTCGCTAGCTTTGAGAGATGATGGTAGAAAAAGACCCTATCCACCCTAGCTCACACACACACACACACACACACACACACACACACACACACGCACACAGCACCACTGCTCCTGTGGAGAGCAAAGATAGAAGCAGCGGAGGATCTTGAGGGAGAAACGGTCTCTGGTGTACAGTGCATACAGAGGATCTGTGCTGTTCCTCTCCTCTTGGTGCAGCCTGCATGTGTGGTGACGAATGGCAGCCATTTTGTTTAATGCATTAAAGATTCACTGTGTGCCCCTCACATCGTTAAATATTTTGAAGTCATCCTGAGGGAGTGTGATGAATATAAACAAAATCCACACACCTGAACTTTGATTTGTGCTTTTTTCTGAAATAAATAATTTAATTTTTTCCCCGGTAATCATCTTTCCTTATTAATTAGCTGCATTCACTTCATGTTTTTCTCAATAACACAAAGTAGGCATAAAGCTACAATCTGCCCAAGGTTGAGGGGGGGAAAAAAGAAAACTGTGGCAGTGATTTTTACACATGGAAAAAAATGCAAAAGCACGGTTTGTTTGTCTCCGATAGACCATGCCAGCTGTTGAGTGCTATATATGAAAGTTTAAATAAAATGTCTATTCATCCCATTGTAAGTTTACCTGGGCTGAACGTATTACCAGTAGCATATCAGCCACAAGGACTAGCCTGATAGAATCTCTCCACTCTTCCAAATCGCAGACAAAACATTGCAATCTAGCGGCTGATTGCAGCTATTTTCTTGCTTCTCTCTTAAGCAGAATTGTTTCCTGGCCCTTACGGATCGAGTTTATCAGGTGTTGAACAATGGAATAGGGACGGTTTATCAGGTGTTAAACAACAGAATAGAATACTGTGGTAAAAAAAAAGGTCACAACTTTTTACGAAACTCCAAACCAAACTTTGTTCCAATTTCATTGCGGGAGAGAGGGCACAAAACCTTTAGATCTGGAAAAAAAGTAGAAGTGCTTTGGATGCACTACAGCATTTCCACACATCTCTTGTTGAGTAGTCCTGGTGCGTGGGAGGGTGCCATTTTATTTTCAAATGTATTTATTCATAGATCTGACATTTTAAACAACCTCTGCGTGCCTGCAGAGTTACAAAGCAAGCTAATTTTCTATCATATTCCATAGGTTTAAGGCTCCATCACATTCCATAGGCCGTTAGATCTGAGGACTAGTCACTTGCTGTCTTTCTCTCCTCGCCTCCTGCACTCCAGAAGCCTGAACCTGAACTTGGGAGTGCAGGCGTAGATTTATATGCATGCCCCTCCTTTGATGACAGGGTAAATATTCACACAGACAGCCAAGGTGCCCCCGTCATTACCCATGTGCTGTGTGTTTGCCCACCAGTTAAATTCTTAGGGGGATTGTTTGGTGAGATGAATGGGGCCAAAGTGCTGAAGGACGTATGGGAGTTCAGCAAACAAAACCTCCTCTGATTGGCTCAGCAACAGCTCGGTCCAGTGGGCAAAGTTAGCGGCGAGGAGGTGAGAGGAGTGGAGAAAAAAAAAGCCGTTGTAGGGTTTCGCCTGTCAATTATGGCTGCTGTGAATGGCTGGGAGGTGGAGAGCGCTCGGCGGTGCTCGCCATCTCTCTGGTCCTGTTGGATCTGTGGAGATAGCTGAGGTGTCGTTCACCTCAAATAGGAAAAACCCTGTCAATATTCAACTATTTAATAACCCTGAATGTGCAGCTCACGGTGCCTTTTGAAGACTGTGGGGTCTGCATTTCCCTTTGATGTACTTTCATTGTCAGACTCTCTATCTGAAATCTTCGAAGATGGAATTGGTGACATTTTCTCTTTTTTTCATTCATTCAATCCAACCTCAAAGGTTTCCAGCAGTATTTCTCTAGTCCAAGATGCTTTGTTGTACAGAGGGGAAGGGGGGCATCCAAGTTGGCTGTAGTTTCCCACTAGGATTTCTATCACTGGGTAATGGAACACCAGGAGATTTAGGCAAGGATGTTACTGACAAAATATATATTTTTGATGTGCCTTGCCTCCTAAAGCAACGATGTCGGCATCTAGATTGCTCCAATTTACTTCCCTTTTGTAAAGTCAGAAACACAAAGATGCATTGAAGCACATGAGCATGCTTTCTCTTAAACATGCACACAAACACACACAGACAAGGCCCAAAACTGATGGTTGAACTGTGTAGTCGCTTTAACTGTATTATAGCATGCTAGCCCGTGTAACAGTTTACATTACATATTTTATGTGCTCAACCCAAGATCTTCACTGATTGTGATATTATTTCATTTCATTTTTATTTGTTACGCTCATGTTAATGCATGGCAATCACATTTACGTTCAAAACAGCTCCGTCTCAAAACTTATATAAACAGAGGAAAAAGATGGTCTGTCAATTACAGTTACTTAACAACCAATAATTACAGTTACCTCGGAAATATATATACACACACACACACAGAGAACAATCAAGAGCTGTACACAATTAGTCACCTTCAACAAGGGGACAGATTGTAAGCTAACATTACAGCCCTGACATCAGAATGGTTTGTTGGATAATATATTTTTATACCAAACAATGGGACGGGATTACGTTATTATATTCAGCATAAGTTTGTGTAATTACATCATCAGAACTCATCCGAAGCTACTGTAGCAAGGAAAATATGCATACAGCAATGAGGGAAGACAAATAACCAGATTTTGTGTGTTTTTGGCAGTTAAAGGCATCACGTTTGACTGTAAACTTGAAAACAAGAAGGAATCTGGAATTTTTTCTTAGACCAATGAGTGGATTATGAGACAATGGGCCCCCGTGCACATGAAAAAGGCCCACCACCTTTCCGACATAGAAACAAAACGCAGTGGTGGATTTTATTTTTTGTCTTTTTTTTTTTGCTGTTTGGCTATGGTAAATTTGTTTGCGGTACTTTTGCATCTACTTGTGGTCATTTTTGTGTCTCTTTGGGATAATTTTGTTTTTTTTGGTCGTGTTGTGTTTTTTTGTTTTGCCACTTTTTCTAGTAAATTTGTGTCTCTGTGCAGTTTCCCTGCATGTCTTTGTGGTCATTTTGAGTCTCCTCCTGGTCAGTGCATGTTAATGTGAGTGACAATTTACAGGTGACGGCCAGGGGAGCTCCTCACACTCTGGGCCCCTGTGCCTGGTAGGCCTGTTCAGCAATCTGTCCATGCTTTGACCCATGACATTATGCTACATTTTAGAAGTAAACTGTCCTTGATGTGCTAAATCATTTTGGTAATTAGTAGTTTATAATCTCTGTAAACAGATAGCTGTATATGAATACAGAATCTGTAGGAAACCTCCTGTTGTAGTCTGCAGTTTGAGTTGATTAATCAAGTTTGAGTGGACTTTGGTTGCATGCAGGTAAACAGTCCATGCAGAGAGCAAAAGAGGCAGAATGTATTTGTCGAAAAGCAATCTCAGAACTCATCAGTGACTGTCCGACAATGATTTGGCTTTTTATTGGCTTTATTTGCTAGCAACTATTGAAACAATCCAGACATACATGTCATCTCTAAACTCCAACTCTATAACCTGTCTATTTATGTCCATTGTTTGGATGTCTGCTGGCAATACACTAGAACCTTGGAAATATTGACCTTTGCCCCCAAAGGCTAAATGATCGTCACAAAGATAGCCAGTGGCTCCAAGATTGTGTGGTCAGTACTCGTAGGCAAGTGGCTACTGGTACATTGCAAAGTTAATAAAGTATCCCATTTTGCATTGATTGTTGGTCAGCTGGTCAGTTATAAAATTCAAAAACCCAGTTGTTTCAAAAGCTTTTGAGACAGATTTTCATCACTGTATCATGAACTCAACACCAGCAGCAGAAAAAGGTCAACTCAGTTTGGGTCCTCTAATGTCGGTCAAGGTGTTCAGTTTTCCTCTAGGTTATGTCACTCTGGCTTTGCTCCTTATTCCCTTAAAAGCTTTTTCCCTGTATTGTATAGAAGAGGGCACAGCTGTTGGTTGAGATGTGTTTTTTCCTTTCTTTTCTTTTTTCTGCACCATGCTAAGGAAACTCTCTTTTAGGTTAAGTTAATGCAGCTTTAACATCTGTTTTGTTATAATTTAGTAGATTTTGCTTCTTTTTTTTTGGTTGATTTGTGTTCATTTTTAGTGTGTCTATAATTTAAGAGTTTTTGCATGCAGGCCACAGAACTCTCAGATTCCTCTTGTAAATTATGACGGAGGTGTTAACTTTCCACTTTTAAATTTCCAATGCATATTGCATTTATGGTACATTAGGCATGTCACTATTATAACATTGTGAAGTTCCTACATGCAATATATGCAAGCAATACTAAAGAAAATATCTGCCACAAATCCTATAATGTAATTTTATCTTATAACTTCTAAGAATTTATTTGAGAATGACATATTAAAATGGGATTTTAGTTGCAGCAGCTGCAGTCGCTTCAGTTGGCACTTAACCATTGCATTGTATGAAGTGAGCTTTGCACTTTGTTAGAATAGCTGGCATACTGGCTTTTAGAAGAGGAAAGTCATTAGGTAAAGTGACCACACAGGCAAAGTGATTTAAACTTATCTCACACTGTGCAATTTTAATGCCGCTACATAACTGTTTGTGTTATTTCAACCATTAAATATAAAACCAGTCTAGATTAGACCAACTTGTCAGACTTAAAATTTGATACAAGTACAAATGACAGAAGAAAAGCAGCCAGTGTATTGAGGAATGAAGGTTTGCTAAGACCACTAGCATATTGTAAAACAATGGGTCCCTAGGCACAGATATACAGATATGGCCCCACCACCTGCCCTACATAGGAGCAACACACACAGACTTTGTGCTGGTTTTGCCTCTTTTTGTTGTTTTACATCTGTTTGTAG
Organism: Plectropomus leopardus; assembly: GCF_008729295.1. NCBI lineage: Eukaryota > Metazoa > Chordata > Actinopteri > Perciformes > Serranidae > Plectropomus > Plectropomus leopardus. Next base: position 16,102,233 of record NC_056468.1, on the reverse strand, counting down.
TAGTTCTGTATCTTTTCATGGTTTTGGGCCTTTGTTTCGTTTTTAGTCATTTTGTGTCTCTTGCAGGTTGTTTTGCCATTTTATAAAATGTGTGTCTCTTTGCAGCTCCTTAGCATCTCATTATAGTCTTTTGTGCGCATAAATGTGATCATTTGAATGACTCCCTGGCACCTGTTAATTTGAGTGACCAGTACACCAGTGACACCAGTATGAGCAGATAAAAAAAAACAACTGAATCTCTGAGATCTTAAACGGCTGAAATATGTCTTTTCCCCTATGAAGATTTTATAAACATATTGTACGCCATTGCATGTGTAAATTTTTAATGAAAATATAAAGTGTAATGCTTTTGGCTTTTCAAAAGGTTAGTAGACCATTGGCGTTATGGCGATTATATATATGCCATTTAAACTTTAGCTTTAAATTTGGCTTAACTTTTACATTTACTTCGACTCCATGATAGCGTCCCCTCCTTGACCTTTCACGTCAAAATATCCAATAAACATACAAAATACGGGCTGCTGAGAGCACCTGAAAAACTCAAAGTAGAGCCCTGAGCCAAGGCAGTTATGATATTGAGTCTGTGCAGTGCTAGTCCCTGTCCCTGTGAAATGAATAGTGTGGACTTTCCCTCTCTGTAAAGTATCTTTCAAGGTCTGTCTTGAGGAGGACATAACTATAGAGCCAACACTCCAGAGCGCGTAGCTGTAATGTCTAACAACTTCCTCCATTTCTCCTTCTCATATTCAGCTAATTTGAGTCTCCCCGTCTCTCTGTGGTGCTGTGTGCTCTATACATCTTCACCCACCATTCCCTCACATTTTCACTCTGTGCACTCTTACTCTGGAGGACCTATACACTGGCAGATAAGAGGAAATGAAGTCTCGTCTGCACAATTTGAAGCGCTGCTTTGAAGCTGAATGTGAAATAGCAGCTCCGCTCCTCTCTGCTCCTCTCTGGCTGGTAAAATAAGGGCCCTCTCGTTAAAAGCACTTTACCTGTGCTCCCTCTATGGATCATTGCTCTCATTAAACAGATTTGGGGTTACATTCAAATCACAATTACTCCAAGCACTAACTGTTAATGGGCACAAGGGTTGAAAGAGTAAGAGAAATGTTTCTGACATTTCTTTTTATATCTCTCTTTGAGCAGGGATGAGAACACATCAAAGGGTGTAAGGTGGAGCATAAACTAACCTAAACCTGAATGGGGATTGATTTCAAAGATGTGCAATATTGAACTGTACCTGAAATCACAACCAAAAAAATTCAACTTTACGCTAGATTTTAATCTTATGGTCTGCTGGGAACCGTTGCTTACATAATGGTTATATGTTTGAAATATAGAACTGAATTTTCTTTGCAGACTGAGCTAGTAACTGGAGTGCATTCTTGCCCTTATTTGACCTTTCAGTACTTACCGAGTGAGTTTTTCTGTACTTAAATATGCAACACACATTACTGTGTGTCTGTGCGAGTGTGTGTTTGTCTGGGGATCGTTGTATATGTACCAGACTGTCGAGAACACCCCCTGGGTCCTACTGCACAATGCCAAGAAGAGTGCAGGGAAGATACTTTCATCTGCTCACCACAGAGATCCTGCTGGGTGTCTGTGTGTGTATGTGAGTGTATGTGAGGGCATACGTGGATGTGTGTGTGTGTGTCTGTACTGTTTACCTGAATGGTAAAGGAGGGAGATATGTCACCTTGAGCTCTGCAATACAGAGAGGAAGCACTTTTTTTGCATTGCAGATAAAGTTACTCTTCCTAATTTGACATGAGATCATTTAGATTTAACAGCATTTTAATGACTGCTTGCACTTTGCAACTGTTTCTCAGATAAAGATAAACCTATAAGACTTATTGCTTCCTCTGAGAGTAACCTGCTGATTGCCTCAGGAAAAGAGAACGATATTAAGTTTTTCATAAATGACCAAAAGAAACCAGAATGTGAATATTTCTTCATGATCTTAGTGTGTGTTTCACAGAAACAGAATATACAGCAGGCACACAATTTAGCATTCTGTGTGTATTTGTGAGCATGCATATGGTTGCACCTCACTGTTACTATGTTGGTGTGTGTGCAGTTTTACCATATGTGTGAGGGCATCTCCTGGTGACTGCCTAGGGCAATAAGCACAGGATGTAATCCCATGTATGCCTCTAGTCTCTTAGCTGCCTGCGTAGATGTGGAGGAACGTTTTAGCCCCTGCAGTGTGCCGTAGGGCACAAGTGCTCACCCTCCTGCACTGCTAACAGACAGCAGCTGCCTGGTGCAGTTTCTTCCAAGCTTTCACCATTTGCGCGTGACTCTTTCCACACTCTGTCTGCACGTCACAGTTCAATTTGCAGCAATGAGGAATGGCTTAAGGAGGGAGAAATTGACTTTTGACAGCCATTATATTAAAGTATGCACACTTTCACAAATTTGTATCAGTGTCTGGGGGTGAAGAGCTCTCTTGCCTTAAAATCAAATCATCTACTTAATGTATAGCCTTATCTTGATTGGCACTTGGTCTTACGAAATCTAAGAAATATAGTAAGTAAAACATGCTTATAGTGAACTCAAATGTCGCGCATTGATTGAAAACCGAGTGAAGACATCCTTAGTGCTCAATTCAGGCTCTGTGACTGACAATCAAATTTCATTTGACAAATGAAATCAAGGGAATAGTCTGACATGAATAGTTTTTTTCAGTGCATAGAAATCATATCACTTAAAATAAAAATCAAGGGAAGTTATCTGAGCTTTTTTTTGTGTTCTTAAAATAGTTGAGGTTAATTTTTTTAGAAAAAATCTAAAGCTACACAAGCAGGATTTTTTTGTGATAATGTGCCCATTATTTCGGACTATACCATGAAGTGAGGCTGTGAAGGCTTGCACTCAATGCATTCTGCTGTTGGATATTTCTACTTCTCTGCCTTTTGGAAGTAAAAAAAATCGAACTCAAGCCCTGTCATCATAAATATTAGTATATGAGAACAGTATTCTGAGAAAGTCTGGGCTTACTTTTACCTCTTGTCATTTCTGAATCATGTGAAATACAAAGGGGTCACATGGACAGGCTGCTTAACACTGGTGTTGTGTGTTCAGTTTGCTATAATGTCATCAACACCCAGAAATGGGGACCTGCAGAGACGTTTTGGGGGTGTTGCTTTAACCTGAAAAAGGGCAAACTTTCCAACATTTTAAAAAATGCTTTTGAGAAAATAGGCCGACTTCCTAAATAAGAAGTGGTTGCTTGACATTTCTACTCACCTGCTACTGATCTGAATCCAGCTCTGCAACGTTACATTCCCTTGACTCGTGTCCCTCAGCTCTTTCTTCTTGACTGCCTCTCTCTTGCATGTAGCCTGGTGCCTGTATGTTAGCCAGCTAGCTAAGATTGCTTCATGTGATCACATATTGCATTAACATATTAACATATTGCGTTATTAAAGTGTGGCAAGTGTTTTGTGTATGTGGAGATTTTTATTCATATTTATACCATTCACTGCTTATCAAGTGTGCTGGGCTTTGAAACCAAATTTTGTAGTGGCCAAACAATGGAATTGCAACTTCTGGGTCCATCACTTGATGCCTTGAGCCCAAAAATATTTATTTCCCATAGTGTCACATTGTGAAAAAGATGTCTGTAAATCAGTGGATGCATTTTTTTTAGCGCCACAACCCCCCCAGATATATTCATTTTATTATCGGGATAAGATCCATTCAGTCTAAAAAAATTTTGGAAAGTCTAAAAGAGCAGCAAGATTTAATCATTTTATTCACATTCATGTTATCAGAGTGCTAAACCGGAAGCAGCTGGCCCTGCCGGCGGAAGTCTCTCGTGCGCTTTATGGGCCCAGTGATGGAGAGCCAGTGCCGATCCTCCAGGTGATTTCATACCACGGAAATAAAACTTTTTTGGCTTCAAATGCCACTGAGCAACTTTCAAAGGAATGAATGGGACCCCACCTGAAGTGCTGAATTAAGGTCTCTTAATGCATCCATGCTCCATAACCCTTAAGAGGGGTTAAAGGGCATTCTTTTGAGTCATGTTGTTTTTTTGTTTGACTTTAATAATCATGGGCTACTTGAACTTCTCATTCATAAAATAAAAAAAACCTAAATTAGGATATTATTTTATTCTATTGAGAGGCAGCTCAGCCAAAGAGGGCAAATGGGCTTTCTTCAGGCAACTTTAGCAAATATTTGTGTACATCTCTGCCTGGAAACATATTCCAGCCTATGATATGTTTGAAGCTGAAATTTTCTGAACAAAACTGTACTTATCGTAGTTTTTTTTACCTGGGTTTGACTATATGGCAGAAATGCCTGTACTCTTTTTCATGATCGATATTATATAATCATCCAGTGCTGTCAAGGAGTTGCCGATCCTCTGAATTAATAACATGGAGGAATTGGATTCACTTGATATTGTCACTGGTGCTTTTACCGTTTTCTGTGAAACCTGTCATAGCCTATTTCCTTTCTGTCTGTGTCCTTATCCCTTCAACCGCTTTATTATTACCATGGCCTGACCTCCTGTGGTGTATATTGAGAGTTCTGATGAGGTTGTCGAGGAAGGCTGGAGGAGTGACAGGTGGTCTTGATGATAACTATCCATCGACCCCCTTCCATCTCACCACGGTGCAAGCCTCAACCACTGATCTCATCTCTGATGTCCACAGTTGCAACAGAACACAGCAGAAAGGCAGATCAATAGGTGTCATAATCGATAGGTCAGAACGAGGAATCACTGAAAGGTCAGCCCCGATCGATTCCCTCGTTATTGCACTGCAGCCCTTTGGCTGTTGCGTGTCGGTCATTAACTATGAAACCCTGCTGGATGCCAGCACCCCTGCCTGCTTTTCGTAACATCAGCTAATCCTAATTATTAGTTCCGCTCTGGCTGGAGGGGAAGACGACGACATTTTCTTCATCTGTGTGTGATGTGTTATGTTATGATATCTGCCTGGCCCTCACACCTCTGACCCATCTCTCTGTGAGATAGTTCCTCGTTAGGAGAAAGTCAGCCCGCCCCCTGCTGCATGTAGCCGCTGCCATACAACCATCATTATTGAGTGACAGTGCTGTGTGTGGCTGCCACACCACAAGATTCTCAGACCAGCATTCTTGAGCTCCAGGACGCTATCCTGGAGGGGCATGGAGTCCCGAATCACGAATCTTAGACCGCTCAGCCTGGAGCTATACTGGGCCACCATAGAGCTTACCAAGACATTCATGGGAGCTCTCACCTCTACAGGGGAAGCAGACACAATCACCTGGTTTGGGCCAAATCTGATTTTCACCTCTGTCTAGACCGGTGTGAAGCTATGATGGAGTTTTGACTGGCCTGAGAAATGCAGTGTCATGGGGGTTACAAAATATAGTATAGATGTCAGGAAGGTACTGCGCCTCGTGGAACAGCCTTTGTGTCTTTAATTGAGACATGGATGATAAACTAGTGACCACTGCCTAAAAACTTCCATGCACACTTACACCAGGTGGTCATACAACATGCAAAAGAAGAGCAAAAATATCCTTAATCAGCTGTAAGCTATTGTGTAAATTAAATCAAAATAGCCCACAATGCAAACTGAACAAATTTAAAACCAGAAACTGACATGCATGTTCAATGCTAAAAAAAAAAAATCAGGCCTGTGCCATGGCCAAGCAACTACACGGCTCTCTTTTGACCCTCTAAACCCGTTTTGTCCAGCACTTCTTCCCTGAAATGGCATTAGCATAAATCTCCAGCCCATAGAGGTAATGATGGCGTGAAATTATGGCTGCCTCAGCAGACCTTATTCCCCTCTCCGCTCTCCCTCCCTCTGGGTCCAAGGCCTCAGCCTTCGACTGAGACCATCTCCCGTGCCTTCTTTCTCTCTCCTTCCTCTCCCTCTCTCTCCTCCTTTGCCTCCTAGTTCCATTCAAAGGGAATGTGTAACTGAATTTGAAATTGAGTGCCCTTCTTTCAAGGACCACAGCTAATGAGACGTTTTGCCTTGAAATCCAGGCCGAATGGAGGGAGACCCTGTTGGGCGAGGCCTGGAGATGATAGCCGCCCTGTATATCAGGTGTAAGGCTGTCCGGATCTCTGTCCAGAAAGGTGGTTTCTATAGGTGTGAGAAATAAGGATAAGCCTTTATAACATGAACACCCTTCTCTGGGTCACCTGGGGCTGCCATTGTGAACCTGAAATAATACGGCTGTGTGATCTGTATCTACGTGCAAAAAGAAGACCGACAGCAGCCAGGCCTCCCGCTTTTGCATACATGTATTAGGAGCTATAGTGAAAAAAGCCCATAAGGGTCTGGAGAGAGATAGGAGGTGACAATTAGATTGGGATGGAAGAAAGTACACTGGAGTGGGTCAGAGTGAGTTGAGGAAGGATGGAGTGTGGAGAGACGGAGAGGAGAGTCAAAGAGATGGAAAGGGGGTCGGGCCCATAGAAACAGGTATACTTGACAGTTTGCGGTCCGGGGATCATCTGAGAGACGCCGCATGGGTGCAGTGATGAAAGGAATTGAGAGCTTTGCGTCCTAGGGGTTCTCCCTTTAATCAGGGGCCCTGAGGAGAGAACCTTGCAGCCTATGGGCCCCTGGCCGCTGCTAGCCACTGTCATGCTAATGAAAGAGGCTCAGGGTGTGAATGGAGAGGCTAGCTTGTTACCAGCGTGCTAATTAATGCATGCGGCAGGGGTGTGCGTGTGGGTGAGGGTTTTTTATGCATTTTAATGAGGCCTCTGTGTACGTGTGAGTGTGTGCATGCATGTCAGGATGACAGGGATTTGAGGCATGGAGTGAGACGGATATGCGACCAGGTTTAAAAATAGGGGCTCAAGAGTGCAGAACACAGCAGATGCAGTGAGGAGGAGTGTGGAAATAATTTGTTGGGAATTACCTGAAGTTGAGTCGCCCCCCTACATCATCTTGCTGCACTATAATGAAATATTTTCAGCTTTTATTTCTATTTTTTTTCAAAAAATGTATTATTACTAGTATTATTTATAAATGCATAGAATGTAAATGACTTCCTCAGCTGCACTGTCTCGATCATTGTGTGGTGCAAACAATTCTGTCTGATTTACTTTCTCACGTCTACATCACACTGACCGCTGTTTGTTAGTGCTCTTGTGTCTGTCATGTCCCAGACTATATGACAAAAAATGATCCTTGGAGATCTGTTAAGGGCCTCACCCCCCAGACAACCCTTTCTGTCTCCCCGCCGTTCCCACGGACGAAGAGACGGGGGACTTGTGGACGGCCATAGACGCAGCATATGGCTCTAGGCAGCAGCATTGTTCTGAGCTGTTTGCGTAAGATGATAAAAACGCCATTGTTGCACGTGTCACTCAGACAAGACGTAGGGGCGTGTGTCAGGGCAAAGGGAATGCCATCGAAGTCCGTGACCTTTTAATTTGCTGGTGGCCTCTCCCACAGACCCCTGTGTCAGCCGTACATGCTCCACTCTGTGATTTTGGACTCTATCAATTTCATCGGTATTGACAAGGGACATGTTTGCTAGATTCAATTTGACTGATGTAGCCCAGGAGGAAAATCCATAAGTAGAGGGTTGTTATAAAATGCCAGCATATTGAAAAAAATATATTTCCACAAAGAGGACAGAGATAAATTAGGTTAAATGCTGTGAGGTTATGGCCTGTGAGAGAATTACTACAAGGCCGGGAATGTGGAATTGTCATCTTTGAAGAATTGAAATTATTTTTCAGAGCATCAACAATAATATCTCAGAGGATATGACCCAGTACTGACGTGATGCACTAATGAAATATGCTCCAGTTTTTTCCATCAATCAGCACAATTTTGAGCAACCACTTGGAGTTTTAGTAGTTATCTTTTACACAAAGGCTACAGCAAAGTATTAATATTATTTTGGAGTGTGTCGTAATAGATGCATAAAAATATCCTTTAATTACAGTGGCAACACCCTGCGTGCATTTCTGCTCCGACCATTTTCCAGACAGCTACTTTTGTGTAAAACACAATGTACTGCAGAAAATACTTTAGGTTGCTTTCTCGCTTCATGAGTGCTACATACACTGGAGGTCTCTGTGTTTTGTTCCACCACTACTGACGCCCATATCCCATCCTACCCCCCAACCTTGTCCACCCTGTAAAGTGCCATTATAAAAATGTCAAGGGGTCCCTCTCTCTCGTCCTGCCTGTCAAAATCATGTGCCATTATGCAAATCAACGTGTGAACACACACTCTCGAAGATTTACATAGGGCTGTATGGGCTATAGGCAGTGCTGAATTCAGATGATTACAGAATTAATCCAAGAGACACATACTGGAGGTATACATTTATGAAAACCTGCGCATATTTTACATTTGCCCTTGAAGATTAAAACATTATCACTGCATTAACATATATGTAGTGGCTGTGGCTAGGAGGTAGAGCATGTTTTCGACGAATCGCAGGGTTGACAGTTTGATCTCTGAATCCTCCTGTCCATGTATCTTGGGTTTGACACTGAACCTCAGGTTGCTCCCGATGGGCAGGCCAGTGTTTGCATGGCAGCTCTGTTGCTATCGGTGTGTGTGAATGTATGAATGAAAGGCATTGTGAAGGGTTAGGGTTAGGGGATTAGGATTAGGTAGTTAAGGCAAAAAACTGTTATGCGCATGCATTCTGTTTTTAACAACATAATTGTTTTCTTTGTCATTTCTGTCCAAAGGCTGATTAATTCAAAATTTGTCAACTTTTGGAAAAAATAAACAAATGACAACAAAAAACAAGCAAACAGTTGTTTACTATTAATTCTTCAATATTAGTGAAATTGTTGTACAATACCAGTATAGGTTTAAAAAGATCTCAAAGTTAAAATCTGAATTTGAAGCGAAAAGATATATGAACAAATCCAAATGAGTCTGGCCTCCAGTTCAGTTCTAGTCAGTCAGACGTATGCTCAAATCTGAATATATTCTCCAAGTTAAGAGGATTTTCCTCCATTGATATTTTTTATTGAAGAGATCATACTAAATGGTCCAATGCCAGCACCCCCGTAAATTGGGTTTAAAGTGATTTTTCTCAGTGACTATTAGGTAGAAGAGTATGTGTGATTTTATTCTTTTTTACATTTATTAACTCTTTCCTCTTGCACGGGTCTTAAATGTCTATGTTTGAATTGCAGTGTCTGCAGTGGTTTTTGCGGTTCTGCAGAAATGGAAATAGTGTGCTTGAGAAAAGGGGGAAAGAGGGACATAAAAGGCAGGAATATGTCGTTTTTGGTCGAATACATAAATGCAGCTGAAGTGGAGGTCAACCCTATAATGTAACCGTTTGGAGGGAGGATCATTAGAGCCATTTACTCTGACTTTCACCGCATTGCTTCTTAAGTAATGACAGAGGTCCTTCTATTGAGAGGGAAGTGAAAAGAGCTATGTGTATCCTTCTGGTGCACCTGTACTGTACGGAGTGTTACATTACGAAAAATCAAGAAAGGACAGATAACTTTACTGCTCTGTGACACATCAGGGTATCCATTAGCCACAGAAAGAGCACAAGAGAAAAAAAGACAGGGAGAATGAAATAGAGATCGGGCCTTCTGTTTTGACAGCCCTGAACCAGAATATTGCTCCATTGTTTGTTTCTCAGAGCAGAGGAGTCATGGATGTGGTTTGAGTGACAGTGAGTCTGATGTACGCTGACATGCGGAGCTGCTTCACATTTCCTCTAATTGCTCCGCATTGCCCGAGCTTGGCACACATGTAGAGCATGGTAAGAGGCGCCTCTTTTTAGGTTGAAACAGAGGGTGCTGTGATTTGGCATACAAAAAGAAAAGGAGACACGGGGGGGAAGAAGAAGAAGAGCAGCAGGAGGAGGAGTAGAAGGGCTTGAAGAGGTGGTATTCTATTATTCCTGAAAGACTACTCTGAAGGACAGAGAGGTGATGGCCTTGCTTGTACAGCTCTGTGGCATAATAATGTCCTGCATTAAATCTCTGGCCGGTTAAAGCATAGATATAGTGCCAGCACATGAGATATATGATATCAGGTGCTTTCTGCCATTCAGGTGTCAATGCTATAGGTTTTGTGAAAATGTAGAAACAAAGAAGAGGATGTAAGGGGGACAATACAGTGGCATGCATAGCGTCAGTTTTGATTCTTGGTGTGCTGAAAAGCACTGAGATTGGAGGAAATCCTTGCAAGGGAGGGAAAAAAGCCTCTATCCTTGCTGATGCTATTTTAATTAAATAGTTGCTAGGTTACATCGTGCAGAACGACAGGGGTGGGTGGTGTGGCACAGGCACCCGGGCGAGGGGAATGGCGGGTGTGTGTGTGTGTGTGTGTGTGTGTGTGTGTGTGTGTGTGTGTGGGTGTGTGTGTGTGAGGACATGTCCCTGAACAATGAAAGCACATCCCTTTTTTTTTCTCCACACCCAATCTATAATAAGGATTTCAAATGTGAGACATATTGACATGAAATACAGTGAGAGCGATTTTACACTCTCTAAAACTCTCTCCCCTGCTCGCTCTCTCTCTTCCCATATTTGCCTGTCTTTTTCATTTTTCTCTCACAGATCAGAGGGTGGGGGGAAGCCCCCTTTCATCTCTGTGACAGTGCTTTTCACCTCCACTGGTGACTTACTGAGGACTAGTGCTCCCATTGCACCCTGAGATGCCAGACGGTGGAGAATGCCACGGGCCTGTGTGCCCTGGCAACCACTCCTGTTTCAGATACCCCCCTCCCCAATACACACACACCTCCTCCAGCCTCCTTTCCATCCCAGCCTCCATCCAGGACTCTGACCACACAGAAACCCAGACAGGGCACTGATGGATGGGGTGGGGAGACAGTGGAGAGTCCCTTGATGTTGGAAATAAATCTGACAGGCCCTACTGGATAAGGCCGAGCATAATCTTTCTCATTGACTTCACTGTGAAGGGTGTGAGTGTGTGTGTGTCCTTTTTTTCCACACCCTTTTCTTTATTTTCAACACCCTCCCTCATCTCCACCTCAGCCCTTCTTCCCACTTCTCTCTATGCCAGTAGAGATAATGCCATAATTTACAGCTATGCATTGTAGAAGATGAATGATAGTTGCTTTTCTTGCTTAATATGCATTCACCACTACCCAGATAATAGTCTTTTTGTAGGAAGAATAAAAGAAATACCTTCAAAAGGAATTGAGCATTTTTATGTTATATTCTGCCCCTAATGTGCTAAAAGTGATATATAATTCTCCGTCTTTCATTAAAAACAAAATTGATAATGATGAAAGAGTGCTACGTTTTCTATAGCTGCTCCTTTTTCATATTCTTGAGTAAAATATTGCATGGTGAAAAAAAAGTTGGCTTTTTCCCCACATATTCTCCTGAGTGTATATGGAGCCGGCTTAAAAAAGTAGGGGAAAAAACATGCACACACACACACACACACACACACACACACACACACACACACACACACACACACACAACACACACACACACACACACACACACACACACAAAATGATTTTGCCAAAACATCCACTCTTGATTGATATACAGCGAAAATATGTATTCCATGTCTCAGTCACAAACAGCTGTTTCTCTTTTTACTTTCACTTCTATGTCTACCCGCAGATAGTGTAGTAGAAGAGACCGGAGCTACAGTATGTATGTGTTTCTGCACCACAAGAAAAGGGGGGCTGCGTGTGTCCAGGGGCCAGTTTTCCCCTTGGGACTCCTCTAAATGACTCTAGTGACCTGTTGCCCTCCTCTGTGGTTGGCATTCACACAGCAGGTCGAAGCAAGAGGTCAGGGGGTCATTTGAAGCAATGTAGTGTCAATGTGTGACCTTCTCACACACAAACAGGAGGATCAAACGGCAAATTAACTCCCCGAACAAGGTCATGTTTTGAATTTTGGTTGAAGGACTGACAAGATTACTGATTTTATGGAAATTAAACTAAAGTAAAATTATTCATGGTTGTTGTTGTTGGTGTCTGAATATTTTCTTCCTATTATAATAAGACAGCAGTTGCTTGGTTTTGTTTTTCAACTTACTTCTCAGAAAAGCAACAAAATCTTGCAAAATTTTGTTTTCAATGCATACTGCTTCCAAGAAAATACAATTTTTGAATTAAAAAAAATAAATAAATAATTATAAATAAATAAATAATATAAATAAATAAATAAAAAATATATATATATATATAGATATATAATATATAGAGAATAGAGAGAGAGAGAGAGAGAGAGAAAGAGACCGAATCACCTTGATGTTAATAATTGTCAATTGATTTCAATTGTGGATAAACTTGTGGATTTATGATGCCATTTTCAGCTGTAACTATAAATTTCAAGATTTATAATTAAACATAGTGGTCCAGCTTATGTTAGATTTCTGCTCTGCAAATACTTTGTTGCTTTGCTCTTATCTTTACGGAAACTATACACTGTGCTGCTATGGACGAAACCACAGAAAAAATGTTGTATAATAACTACATCTCTCCGCAAGTATACCCTAAATCTGAATATTTGCTCCATTTCACCTTACATGCTTACCAAATGAGGCCATGCTAGAGAAGTAAAAGTAAAATTACTGTTTTTATCAATTGACTCTGGTGGCTTTAATATAATGGATTCAATTCCCCATCGGGAAAGGCTGTATGATGGCAAGGTAAAACAGTGAAGATATTCTAAATATAGTGTACACTTAAACTGATTGAGTCAGTGTTTTATGTGCGTGACCCAAAGATTTTCTACCCAGAGGTTATTTACTGTAAACACAATTAACCTGGAAAAAAAAGGGGTTAGTGAGTATTATTATTATTATTATTATTATTATCATTATTATTATTATTATTATTGTTGTTGTTGTTATTGTTGTTGTTGTTGTTGTTGTTGTTTTTGAAATACCCCTTTAATATCACACAATAGAGTAAGTGAAACACTAATGTAATCCTCCATGTCTGCACATTTTTTTTAGTACATATATCGGAATATATCTATTTTTCTTCAGTCTTGCAAAAGATGTGCAGCATATTGCATTTATTGTATCATCAGAACTAAACAATCGTGCCAAAACCATTCATGGTGTTTTGGATACAAGCTAACTGACATAATTTTCTCCCTTTATCCAGAGTAATGCTCCAAATTTGCCGCCTTCATTCCAATCAGTTACACATTTCCTGAAAACAGTGCGGAGTAACATTGTCGTAATTAGGAACATGAGCTGGCTTTACAGCAACGTGTGGGAGGACCTGCAGGTTGAAGTGCTCTGTGAATGCAATGTACATCATCAGCCTAATAAAATATAATGCTGAAAATTAAGTCTTTTGGATTTGAGGCATGCAGAACAACAGGATCCCTGAAGCAAAATGATGCAGGTTTCAGTTGTGCGAGTGTGTGTGTACCCATGTGGATATGTGTGTGTTTACATAGGTGCATTTGCTAGAGCGTAGAACCACAAAGGAAGCAATTATAGAAATATGTTTGCCTCTGTATTAATTCTTTCTAAGGAGGTAGAGAGGAGGAAAAAGGCTGCACAGAAAATGTGATGTAGGCTGCAGCTCCTTTGTCCTAGTTTGAGCACCACATTCACCAAAGTGCATCGAAGTGTCAGCAATTCAAACATGAAAAATGGATGAGGACAATGGTGCATTTCTCACAATTTTTCTAATAAACTGTCAATCAAACGGCTCCGTGAATGACACTAATATCATATGATGCAGCATTCCATATCAAAGACCTTATCGATGCTCGTTCCCCCTTTGGCTCAATCTGAGGCCTGTCCTCCCCTCTTATTATCACCATCATCATTCGGACATGAAAGGCGAGAAACAAGTGCTGCACCATTGCCAAGGAGAAACCTTGATCTGGGGAGCATTTGCATTTGCCACCTAGTTCCACTGGATGTATGAACGCATTACCAAGGTGCTCTCTGATTGGATGGCACTGAAAAGCTGGTATTCTGCTAATGCTCAAAGCAAGCAGCCCCCCACACCCCCACCCCCTGCACACTGCCACATTCAGCTGACGGCACTAGGGGGCAGTCCACTCTGTTGGTTGTTATTGTGAAGGAGGCATCTACAGTAGGATTTTCATCAACAGAAATGGGACATGGCAAGAGTTTTAAAAATATATATGAAATTAATTTATTCATTCATGTTGATTCCTTGAAAATCTATTAGGTTTCTGTGAGCTTAATGTCCTGCCTTTCCACCATGGAAGACATTAAGCTGTGGTATACTGCCTCGGCTAATTAATTTTGGAACGTACCATTAATTTGCTGAACAGTTAAGCACAGTTTTTTTAGTAAATCATGGATTATGTATAAAAGACACAGAACATGAAATTCACTTGTCTTGGTGGGTGAATATTCCTCTCTAGAGGAGTGTAAAGCTCAAGTTAAACACATATTAATGATACAATACGAGATCGTTGATACTCATGTATCTGATTGCTTCCTGTAAAAAAAAATAAAAAAAATTGATGATTTAAAACAGTTAGTGGGCAGGCAAGTGTTTCTGATGCAGTGTGATGTTTGAGAGTATGACAAGATGCACACTCATTACAATACATTTCATTTTAATACACAATAATATTAAAAAAGACCACATTTATTAGGAATAATAACAAATATGGCCTTTATTACATTTAAAAAGGGGCCTAAACGTCACTGTTGGTTTACATAAAGCAACAAAGAGAAGCAATTCATTTACACATGCACCCACACACACGCTTGCACACACACACACTTTAAGAAGCTATACAGTAGCAGTGTGTCTGTGTCTATCAGAGGGCTGCTGATGAAGTGCAGAAACCCCAAAGGAACAATGTTCATCTGGAGATGAATTAATGTAAGAGCAGCGGTGATTACCACAAGGGCAGTCAGCCATTTCATATTTCCAGCACGAGGCTAGTGGACCTCAAATTTTAACCATGACGAGATTTAAATATACTTTGCTTGGCAAGAATCCCTGTTTCTTTTCCCCTCTGCTTTGCAATGATAACGGGTGCATGTTTTACTTAGTTAGGTTAAAATGCACAGACAATTTTAGAGACAAACAATAATAATTCTGTGTGGATGTGAATCAGTCAGAACCAGCATTTTGGTGAGAAACATGGACTATCTTTGCGTTTTCTGTATTATGCTGTATGTATGTATATCATTCTCCCAGATTCATTTAACACTGGATGACACACTTGACCCTGTATACTTTTCTAACATTATTCTTGAAATAATCCCAACTTGTATTTTCTACTGTACTGTTCCGAATTTAACATAACCGTTTCACTGCCATATGTCAATACAATTGGAGTGTGCCTTGATTTCTCTGACCAAATACAGTTTGAGTACATTGTCAATTGTTCCTGTATTTACTACCTGTCAATAAATAACACTTTTCACATTGAAATTGTTTATATTTTTAATTGTCTCCTTTCTCTTTTTAAAATGTTTAAGGCTACTTTGCAGAATTTCTAAACAACTTCTGCTTAATAAACTTTATAACTATTATCTCCATTTTTCAAGAGTCTTGGGGGTCCTCTGCCAAAAAATTTTCAGCATCAAACACTTAATTTCCAGCATTCCGGTGGTAAAATAAAAGTCCTGTGGTACGTCATGTTTTTCAGGAAACAAATTTTGATCTCCATCAACCACTCTGTAATTGGCACTTAATTCAGAGCGAGATCTTTTCTGTTTCTCTTATCTTTGTCATAAATCAGAGGTATCATTTTAAAGAATGTAAAACAAAAATGTAAAAACAGGTCAGAGTAGCTCATGCAATGTAAAGTGTTCTCTTTTTCTCTATCGCCATTCACGATAAAAGGTCAGATCAGTCACGAAGTATTGCTGCTGTTTCTCACAATCAACATGAGGGTAGGATTACCACTCTGTGTCACACAGAAAGCCCGCTATTATAGCGTCACCCCTCCAGAAGCTTCTCAGTTCTTCTGGCTGTGTTGCGAATGGAAGGCTGGGGGTCCCTTTCCTGAAGCGGGGCTCCACGCCACTCTACAGAGAAGGGACCTTGGTGAATAGGCCCCACTCAAGAGGAATAAAGGAACCTCTCCACTGGTTTGTTTTGGAAGCTGTCTTATTGATCTGTCTACCTATGAATGAATGCATTGGCCCAGTTTTCCCGCTCATGTGGACAATGGCACTCGAGGCCTGTATTAACTGGGCCGATGTTATTCCCAGAGAATGGCGTGCATTAAGAGGAGTTTGGGGAGGGTTTGTCGTTTCATCCCTCTATCTACTCCACTGACCCTTCCCACAAGAATGGAGAAGCCAAATGAAGAAAAGCAAATCAATAACCACTGAGTGACTAAATCAATGTCAGTTTGCACAAGGACATATTTATTAAGTGGTCTGATGCTCAGACACAATTACAGTATTATTTGGTGCCATCATCCAAAGACTGTAGTCTAGAAAAAAATACACAATTTTAAATCTTGCCCAAGACCTTGGAGACCCAAAAAGGAGTGAGCACAGAGAAAAGCTTTTGAGTCTGAAAGAGAACCTCATGTGCTTGTAGTCTAGAAATACTGAAAAAACGGATAAAGCACTAAAGATGATGTTTCAGTACGACATAATTTCCTTCAAGTGCATTCAAGCTTGAATTCAAGGCCATACCACAAAATGCAGCTCTGCATTTAAAGCCAAAAACAAAAAAAAACACTTTATCCAAGTTACTGAACAATATTCAACATTTTTTTCCTCCAAAATGTTGTCTGCCTGGACAAGCATAAACAGGTGAACAGTTTTGCAACAAACATCAAGCCAAATTATTTGTTTATGGTTCTCAACTACATTACAATGGCTCATTATTTTGAGGAAAGGATAAAATGAAATTCAACAAGAGACGCAGAGTACATGACCTATTTTACAATCTTTTTTGTCTTTGGCGGGGCATTATTTCATTCTCTTGTATGGGCCAGGGTATCATCAAACTAAAACGAATACTGACTTGCTGTCATTTTTGGTAATTTATTAATTCCGAAAATTTATCAAAGTGAATATGGATATATTAAACATTCAAACTTTGTTTCTCTGCAGCATTTAATGACTGTGACCAGTAAATCCAACTGAGATTTCTACCTCTTAGGACTAGAAGCCAATTATGGGCTATTCTTTCAACCCTAAAAACAAACGCTTATAGATTCTTGCTTAGAATATACCAGCAGTTCAAAACAAATACAAAGTAGGAAACACATCTAAAGCTTTATAAATAAACCTATTCCCTACTGCAATACTGCTACAGATGTCTATGACGCCAGCAGAGAATAAAAATTAAATTTAATTAAAGCGGCATGCAGCACTGATCGGAATCCAAGCAGATTGTACGCATTGGAATGCTTGTTTATTTTTTAACAGACAGGAAATATAGTTGTCATCAAAATATACTAATGTTTTTTTTGACATCTCTTTTTCAGAAGTGTTTGATGTTGCTTATGGCCTTCTTTTAAAACATTTTATTCAAGATCTGGATTGCATGCCATGTCTTTAAATGTACACACAAGTAAAGCTACTATGGGAAAATTGTCAAAGGTTTTCCTGGAAAATGGAAAAATTCAGTCCACCTGCAGGATGGCACGAGTTTGATTTGATCTGTTAACTGAGTTCAAATAAAAAAACTCAATAAAAAACATCATAGTATAGTATGACATTGAAAAATCATCAAAAGCATCATAGTATGTGGACCAAAAATCAACAGAAAAGTCATAGTATAGTAAGTCGTAAAAAATGAACAAAAATATCAGCATATTATGTTGACAAAAAAATCCATCAAAAACATCCTAGTATAAAATGGCGTCCAAAAATCATCCAAAAAGTCATAGTATAGTCTATTGGCAAAAAAAAAAAAAAAACATCAAAAATGTCATAGTAGAGTCTTCTCGGCAGTCTGTTTTATTATTTATATGTGGTTTTCAGCTGCTTTTTGGACATGTCAAATTTTGCCATTTTTTGCCATACTATAGTATTGCACTTTCGGTCACTTTTTTGGCATACCAAATTATGGTGTTTTTGGCCCTTTTTCCAACTTTCTATGGTATGGTGTGTCTTGGCAGGTTGTTCTAGGTGGTTTTCAGTTGGTTTTGGGACATGTCAAACTTTGACATTTTTCGCCATACTAAAGTATTGCATTTTCAGTCATTTTTCGCCATGCCAAATTACGTTTTTTTTTGTCCCTTTTTGCATCTTTCTATGCTATGGTGTATCTTGGCAGGTCATTCTAGGTGGTTACCAGCGGTTTTGGGGACATGTCAAATTGTGACATTTTTTGCCATGCTATAGTATTGCATTTTCGGTCAGTTTTACAACATGCTATATGATGGTGTTTTTGGCCATTCTTGCATCATTGTATGCGGTGGCGTGTCTTGGCACGCTATTTTATGCTGTTTTGAAGTGTTTTCAGCTATATTTGGGACATGTCATTCTTTGACATTTTTAGCCTACTATAGCCTTGCCTTTTTAATCATTTCTTCAACATGCATTTTTATGGTGGTTTTGGCCATTTTTGCAACATTGTATGCTATGGCGTGATTTGGCACACCATTTTATGCTGTTTGAGGTGTTGAAACATGTCATATTTTGACATTATTTAGCCATACTATAGCCTTGCTTTTTGCTCATTTTCTGGAGATGCATTTTTATAGTGTTTTTTTTTTTGCTGTTTTTGCAACATTCTTTGCTATGGTGTGTCTGGGCATGCTATTTTCAGCTGTTTTTGGGACATGGAATATTTTTACATTTTTAGTCATATTATAGCCTTGCCTCTTTGGGACATTAGTTAGTTTTGGCAAAATTTTATGCTGTGGCCTGTCATGCTTTTTTATGTTGTTTTGATGTGTTTTCAGCTGTTATTGGGACATATTTTGACATTTTTGCTATACTATAGGCTTGCCATTTGGTTATTTTTCAAATAAGAATTTTTATAGTGTGTATGGCTGTTTTTGCAAAATCCTATGCTCTGGTGTGTCTCAGCATGATATTTTATACTGATTGGAGTTGTTTTCAGCTGTTTTCTGGACATGTCATATTTTGACATTTTTGCCATACTATAGCCTTGCCTTTTTGGTCATTTTTTCAACATGCCATTTTTTTGTGTTTTTGGGCGTTTTTTGCAAAATTCTATGCACTGGCATGTCTCACCATGCTATTTTATACTGATTTGAGTTGTTTTCAGCTGTTTTCTGGACATGTCATATTTTGACATTTTTGCCATACTATAGCCTTGCCGTTTCTGTCATTTTTTCAACATGCCATATTTTGGTGTTTTTGGCCTTTTTTGTAAATTTCTATGCTCTGGCATGTCTCAGCATGCTATTTTATACTGATTTGAGTTGTTTTCAGCTGTTTCCTGGACATGTCATTTTTTGACATTTTTGCCATACTATAGCCTTGCCTTTTCGGTCATTTTTTCAACATGTCATTTTTTGGAGTTTTTGGCCTTTTTTGCAAATTTCTATGCTCTGGCGTGTCTTAGCATGCTATTTTATACTGATTTGAGTTGTTTTCAGCTGTTTTCTTGACATGTCATTTTTTGCCATTTTTGCCATACTATAGCCTTGCCTTTTCGGTCATTTTTTCAATATGTCATTTTTACGTGTTTTTGGCCTTGTTTGTAAATTTCTATGCTCTGGCGTGTCTCAGCATGTTATTTTGTACTGATTGGAGCAGTTTTTAGCTGTTTTCTGGACATGTCATATTTTGACATTTTGCCATGCCTTGCCTTTTCGGTCATTTTTTCAACATGCCATATTTTGGTGATTTTGGCCTGTTTTGTAACTTTTTATGCTCTGGCGATTCTCGGCATGTTATTTTATACTGCTTTGAGTTCTTTTCAGCTGTTTTCTGGACATGTCATATTTTGACATTTTTGCCATACTATAGCCTTGCCTTTTCGGTCATTTGCGACCTGCCATTTTTTTTTGTTTTTGGACGTTTGCAAAATTCTATGCACTGGCATATTTCAGCATGCTATTTTATACTGATTTGAGTTGTTTTTAGCTGTTTTGTAGACATGTCATATTTTGCCATTTTTGCCATACTATGGCCTTGCCTTTTCGGTCATTTTTTCAACATGCCATATTTTGGGGTTTTCTATGCTCTGGCGTGTCTCAGCAGGTTATTCTAGGTGGGTTCCAGTTTTGTTGGGAACATGTTAAATTTTGATATTTTTCACCATGATATATTGCTTTTTTTTTTTTACATGACAAAATTTTAACTTTTTTCGACATACTTCATTATGGTATTTTTGTTTGAAATTGTATATCAGAAGTGTCTCTATGAGCTATACTATTTCAGTTTTGGCCATTTTTTTGACACTTCAAAATTTGATGTTTATTGACATATGGTGTTTTCTGCCATTTTTTGGCATGCTAAATTATGACGTTTTTGAAATTTTTTGGCATTGAAAATTAAGACATGCCTTTACAAGCTATACTGTCAGCAGTAGAATTAACATTGAACATATTTTCTTTTAGATTTAGATTTCTTTTTCTCTTAGGCCTATCAGGCCTTTTTATTACATTTTAATTGTCATTTTTTAAAATAAAAATTGAAAGATTGGCATCAAAGGACAACGATTTTGACATGCAGTAATTAATAACGTAAAAATACATACATACAAAAATACATGTCAAGTATCTGTGATGGTAGGAGATGACAATTGGGCGGGGGGGGCGGGGTTGGTCTGTGGCGTCACTAACTAACTATCCAACATTTTTGCGGTCCATGAATGCAGAATAGCAGGCAGAGTTCCTTTTATCTCCTTCGCAGCTAAATGTCACTTGTGGGATGGATAATTGATCTTTAGTTACACAAATCTGCAAATATCTTATCTCAAACTTGATCTGATCAGATGTGAATGTAAGTGACATTCTGTTTTAGGCTCAGCAGAATGAATGGTATGAGGTCATCTTTGATGCCATACTATACCATGACGTTTTTGGGGCATTTTTGACGACATACTATACTATGACGTTTCTGATTATTTTTGGATGCCATACTGTCAGGTTTGGATGCAGGACGAGAACCCAAAATGCAGAAAAACAAAAAGGGAGCCAGAAATACAACCTAAAAGTGAGCTTTAATGCTTAAGATTAAGCACCAAAAAAAAAAAAAAAAAAACAACAGGTGGACAAAAATACAAAGTACAAATAAAACATGAAAAAAAACTAGACTGAAACAAATCAGGTTCATGAAAAGAACTTGGGTGAAGAACAGGGGAGGAACACAACAGGGAGAACAGGAATGAAGTGCCAGGGACAACATGAACACAGCAAGAAAAACAAACTGACAAAGGACAAAGGGAAGCAAAGATATATATATATCCAGAAAGGAACTAATCAAGAAAATGACACAGCTGGGTAGGTGGACACAAGGGCAGGAGAGAAACACAAGGATTGGTTAACTAAAGAAGGTGTGACCGGAAGCACAGCTTGAACAGAAACAGGTGTGCAGGGGAGACTGACAGGGAAGGACTGACAAAACTGATAACAAAGGTGAAACAAATCAGGAAAACAGAGACAGAGGGACACCGAAACAGGAAAACACAGAGACAGGGACAGAGACACAGAGACACACAGAGAGACAGAGAGACAGAGAAAAAACACAGGAGACACACAAAGAGTAAAAATACATAAAACAGGAAACAGAGACAAGGAAAATCTAGAAAACAGAAAACCCCAAAACAAAGACCACAGCATTACAAAAACCCCAAACCGTGACACATACTATACTATGACATTTTTGAGTCATTTTTGACGACATACTATACAATGAAGTTTTTGTGGCATTTTGGGTCTTTTTTGACAGCATATTATACTATGACGTTTTTGTGGCATTTTGGGTTGTTTTTGACAACATACAATACTATGAAGTTTTTATGGCATTTTGGGTCATTTTTGACAACATACTATACTATGGCATCTGTGGAAAAGCAAGAGGGCAGGACTGAGGGGAAAAAAACAGGTCAGAGGGGGAACAAGGAGTCCAGGGAACTGCCGGGAGGCTGACCAGGCAGGCCAGGAAGTTCAGGGGGGCGGCCGGGAGGCCACTGGAGCTGGGCTGGTACCAGGGTGTGCTGCGGCCCAACCGGATCAGAGGGTGGCTGCAGCTCAGCGGATGCAGGGACAGGAGATGGGACAGGGATTGGCCCAGCGGGTGCAGGGACAGGGCTCGGCCCAGCGGGTGCAGGGACAGGAGCTGGGAAAAGGGTCATACCTGGTGCTAACCCTACAGGGACAATGAGCGTCAGCCGAGCCAGAAGGCGCAGAGCAGGTTGTGGCGTCAGCCTAGCCTGAAGGTGTGGAGCAGGCTGCGGCAACGGCCCAGCCTGAAGGCATGGTACAGGCTGTGGTGTCGGCCCAGCCAGAATCCGTGGAGCAAGCTGTGGTGTCGGCCCAGCCAGAGGCCATGGAGCAGGCTGCGGTGTCCGCCCAGCCGGAAGGCGTGGAGCAGGCTGCGGCACTGGCCCGACATCCCGGAGCAGGGACTGGGTTCGGCCCAGGCGCCGCCCGGAGTCTTGAAGCAGGGACGGGGGTCGGCCCAGGCGCCGACCGGAGTCTTGAAGCAGGGACGGGGGTCGGCCCAGGCACCAAATTAGTAGCATCCACCGGGACCCCACAACACCGGAACCCCCGACGCCGGAACTGGAATTGCATCTGCCAGGACCCCCAACACTGGAACTGCAGTGGTGTCCGCTGGCAATCCCAACGCCAGAACTGGAGTGGCGTCCACCGGGACCCCCAAGGCTGGAATTGGATTCTGGTCAGGAGAGGGTGGGAGGCTAGCCGGCTGGCAGGGTATCTGGTGGCTGGAAAACTGGGTGTGAGGGATCTTGGGTTTGGGTTTGAGCTGATGTCTGGCAGGATAACCATGAACCTCCCTCTTGTGTGGCCTGGGAGTCTTTTTTAAGGATTGAGCACCCGCAAAGGCCAGGCGGGTCCCCCAGAAGCGACTGGTCTGTCAGGTGTGGATGCAGGATGAGGACCCAAAATGCAGAACAAACAAAAAGGGAACCAGAAGTACAAACTTAAGGCTAGCTTTAATGCTGAAGATTATCCAGCAAAAAAAGTACAAATAAAACATGAGCAAAAACTGGACTGAACCAAACCAGGTTGATGGAAAGAACTCGGGTGAAGAACAGGGCAAGAACACGACAGGGAGAACAGGAAAAAGCGACAGGGACAACAGTAACACAGCGAGGAAAACAGACGAACTGACAAAAGGACAAAAGGAAAGGAAGGAAGGAAGATATGTATACAGAAAGAAACTAATCAAGAAAAAAGAAAAAAATAAGCTGGGTAGGTGGACATGGGAGCAGGAAACACTAGGCTGGAGCAAACAAGACTTGAACAGAAACAGGTGTGCAGGGGAGACTGACAGGGAAGGACAGACAAGACTGATAATAAAGGTGAAACAAATCAGGGAAACAGAGACAGGGAGAGAGACACAGAGACACACACACAGAGAGAGAGAGAGACAGAGAAAAACCACAGGTGACACACAAGGAGTAAAAATACAAAATAAAACAGGAAATAGAACATCAGTATCTAAAAACAAGGAAAAACTAGAGAACAAAAACCCCCAAAAATTCAAAAAGTCCACAGTATGACAAACCCCCGAAACCATGACACATGGGCTACTATACTATGGCATTTTTGCCAACATACTATACTATGACGTTTTGGGGAAATTTTTGCTGACTTACTATATACTATGATGTTTTTGTGGCATTTTGGGCCATATTTGACAACATACTATACTATGACATTTTCAGGTCATTTTTGACAACATACTAAAGTATATTTTTACAGCCCCACCGTGAGGTTAATGAGTGTAGTTTTTGGTGCCTAAGTTGTGGGAGTGAAAGAAAGAAAGAAAGAAAGACAGAAAGAAAGAAAGAAAGAAAGATATGTGAGCAAAAACAGCATCACTGCTTGGACCCCTAAAAAAGACATAGTAAAGAACATAATTTATTTAAGACATACTTTAAAGCAGAAATAAATACATGAAAGAACAATGCATGTAATTTACTTCATGAACTCAACAATGAACAATAAACACTTTCAGTGGTAACTAACAGAAGAAACATTGCCTCATCAGGCCACTAAGTTCTGAAAGTATCCCAGCTACTTTTAAACGGACCAGACCATTTAAAAAGGTTAATATGTAACTGATTTGTCAAACACATGTCAACTGATTTAATTAAGCCATTGTGGACTCCAATAGCAAAATAAGGTCTTTGCTGTTAAAATTAGAAATGTTTACAGGCTTCGGCATGTGTAATAAATACAAAAACAAAGAAATTAATCATAAAAAATAGTCATTAGGTTATTAGGGAATTTAGTTTGAAAGGTAGATTTAACAGATGCTAGTGAAGAGTTCAGGAAGTGCAGGGGGTGGTGAGGAGTAGGGAGTTGTTAATTCAAGTCATACAAATAAGTCTAACGAAATTAATCTACAAAATTAGGCAGGATTGATACATTCATTATGTGCATATTGCCCCATCGTTTCAAACACACAAAACTGAAGTGAAGACTTTCAACATCAGGAGCTAAAAAATGTGATATGGCGCTGCTCGATTTTGGAAAAAGTGTTCTGTACAAAAAACCTATAGAGCTGGAATTCAGAAATTACAGCTCTATGATATAAGAATGACAAAATGAACTGCCAGAGAACCACGAGACTCGTAATCTGGCACTACGTACCCTACATTCCTGAATGGACTGGACAATCACATTAGGGGCTGGTGCTTCATTAGCCCGATGACTGTGCGTACATTTACCCACCAAAGTACAGTATGCAAAGACACTGTACTAACCATTATGCCCTGTTGTAAAACAAAACTATGTCCCTCTTCATTAAGATGGATCTACAGAAAACAGAAGGCAGTAGAGTTGTAGTCCAGTTTTAGATTTCAACATGAGCAGACACCAAACCTTTCTTTAGCCATCGCAACAGGGAAACAAGACTCACTTGGCACCGTTTTCAAAGTCAAACCTTATACAAATCCACAATTTGATCCTTCAGAAAAAGAATAGAAACAATAAACATCTGTTCTCAAATGAGTTAAAAAGCAATGGATGGGTAAAAGTTAAAAAAAAAAAAAAAAATAAGAAAGCAAAATATAAAGGCGGTAGCTTATCAACAACAGTTGACATCATTTCCTCTTGATCACAATGCCCTTTCAGATTACAGCTGACCTGACAGCAGAGATCCTATTCATGCAGACAGACACACAGACACAAGCACACACCTTCACTGAGCCCCCAGTGCTGTCCTCCCTTCAAATTACCTCTGCTGCTCAGAAAAAGAGCTTAAAATTATCTCATAGCTTCTAAAATGGCTCAGTTAAAACCAGGGAGGTTACGACGCAGATTAAACGTTTAAACACATCAGCTTCAAGTCAATGAGTTGTCTCCCGTGAGTTGAATGTGTTCTCCTCTGCAGGCACAGCTCTTTTTCGGTTGTTCACTCTCTGACCCTAATTAGCTGACAGCCGCTCTGAGAATATCCACAGGCTGCCCCTCCCTCCATCGTCCGCTTACAAACAGAGACGTACTGGTCCTTGTCGCAACATTTTAAGACTATTTCAGACACTTTTGTGGTGGTGGCAACGTTACTTGGACATTAAAGTTTTGATCAAAAGACAAATATGGGGCTAAAGTATGGCAAACTTCCAAAAACATAAGGTGGTTTTAGGCTAATATGTTGCTCATTAACCCCTATGAACATCTCAACATTCAATTAATTCTGTGCCATAAATATAACTTCTTAACAATCTATCACTGTGGGGGAATTAAGCCGATCATATACTGTGATATAGACTGAAATATAGATGTCCAGGCCCTACAAAATAAGTACCAACTTAAACCTAGCAGCATGTGTCTGGTCATGCAGAGTAACTCAAGAGGTTTTTTCTGGATAAGTGATTTAATTCATTGCCAATACTAATTTAAAGAAGCTTTAGTGACCACTAAAAATAGAAGGAATTCATATAAACTGAAATCTCACTCCTGCTACAAGCATGGACCTGTAAGAGGCTGAATGTAGGGCTTTCTAAAGTAAAAGACATGAATTTGATGATGTTAACAGATCAAACTCATTATATGAGCTGAGTTGTGAAAAAAAAATATTATCAGAAAATAATAATTAAGCACTCCTATCACTGGTAGAACTGAGCGAAATTGCCACACCACATTTTAACACGTTAAAATTAATTATAATCAGCATTTGAGATACTATTTTACCTCATATCATTCAAATTTCACACAGCAAACTGGACCATTTTTCATCTCCATGCCAATACACTGACACCAATTAATATTCTTCTTTAGTCCGTCTATTATTAAGATTTATCAATCTGCCACCTGCCAAATAAAAAGGTAGTGGTCGTTGTAGTAAAAATAATGACAAGAGTTCACAGAGTCACCTGTGGAGGAAGCACTGGACGTTGAACCAGGAGCACTGATGATATGGTCAGTCATTGTTGAGGTGGTCAGAGGGAGGGAGGAAAGGGAGAAGTTGTGGAGCAGAGTCATCAGTAGGCCTCTGTTGCCCCCACGCAGTCCTTTCTGATCAGGCTGAACACACTGTAGCCCTGTGGGGGTGTGGCTGCCACTGTTGGGCTGGTGATGCTATGCCGCCATCAGATACTGATGGTAGAAGAGGCCAAAAAGGGAGGTGGAGAAGAGGCAGGCAGCAATCCACCAAGTAAAGAAGGAGAAAAGGCCCCGGAAAAGCAACGGGCTGAAGACAGTCCGCAGGCCTCCCAGGGCCATTGACAGCTGGGCTACTGACGCCCGGGCTCCTGTTTCTCCCCCTGGAGCTGGCGTTGGGGCTGGTATTGGTGCTGCCCCCATCACAGAGTCAGAGTTAATGTCATAGATGCAAGGCAGGTCTTCTTCAGAATAGACCCACCAGGAGTGTCCACCTGTGAAAAATGGTAAAAGCTTTAGTTCATGGAGGATTAAGAGATTTTGTAAACTGGATAATTTTAGAGAGGTGCATGACTCACCTAAGGTTTTTAGCAGCAAAGTTGTATGCAGCAGCATCACCAGTGGTGCCACATACTGTAGTGCGATTACACACAAGTAGTAAAATACACGTGCAACCTGTGTGAAATTAGACCGAAAGAATTCCATTACTATCGGCTTTTAATCAAACTGTTTAACAAAGTATTCTGTAAGACATGGAAGTTTAACATCAAACTCAAAGCCGCTTCAAACATCTAATGTAGGGATACAGCAAAACACAGGTCTCTGCCTGAATATGAGTTGTAAGATAAGACCCGCTGCTATGCGCTTGACCAAAGTGTCCGACCTCCTTTTGGGGAGGGCTTTTTAAAAGGGAGTTGTAGGGGGAGCTGATGTGTTTGGCCACAACTGATGCCAGTCCTAAACCCACTCCCTGAAAATGTATCCAATTTCCAAGTGCACCACAGGTGGGCTGCATGCCTCCTGCATAATGTATGTCCTGTGGACGGATGACTGAGTCTTGTGCTCTGTTCCTTAATTCACAAAGACAGGGCCCAAAATGTGTCTTTATTTACTTTTAATAAAGATAAATTGGCTTACTCTTAAATTTCTCCACCTCGAGGTGGCTCCATCTAAGTGGTTACTATGGATTATAACACTACTCTGCCTCTTAATCCCTTCCAACAGTTTAACGCCATGTGTTAAATAAGATAAAAATTTCATTTAGTATTTCTAAACTGATACAGAACTGCAAAAGGGTATAGTGAAGATAATTATATCTATTATCTTATTCACCATCTTCTGCAGGTCAACTGTACTTATCCGTCCCGCCTCCTTCTTCATCTGGTCCACACCCTTCTGGGCCAGGTTGAGGTAGGCCTGCAAATGATGTCTCATCATAGCGAGCCGAAGCATACACATCAGTATGATGGCCCATAACCGCAATGTATCATACGTATCCTCAGTCATCCTGTTATTAATATAGAAAGACAGGGGTGAGTAAGAGAGGACAGATGATGAAGGGATGACAGCTTTTTCTGGCCCCAAACATATCAACATATCATGTATCAGCTTTATCATTTGGTTGCTAGGCAAGAACAATGAGAAGAAAAGTTAGTAAGATCAAAGAGTCATAAATGACTCTGATGTAAAAATTAAAAGAGGGAGAAACTGAGAGATAGAAAGGTGAAAAGGGGATATTGTAACATGAAATCGGGCTTTATCATGTTTGACCTTGATGGTATCTCGGTCACTGTTAGCAGCAGAAATAAAGTTGACACAAAGACAGAATTCCATCTTACAATAAATAGAAGAGGTTATCTTAGAATGAATAACCAGCTTAAAAATGACAGCAGATAGAGATACAATAAAGAGCTTTCCCATAGGTATGACTAAATTTGTTTACAGCCTAATTTGAACTCTAGTAGACAATGTGTGTATTGTCACTTCATCTACAAGCGGAATACATTCCTTATCTCAATGAACCATTGTAAATTCCATTTTCATAACGGCTGTTGTATTGTTTACATCCATTTTACAGCACAAAAGCCACAATTACTTTTGTTTCTGCAGCTTGCCAATGCTGTCCCATCCCTCTTGTTTGAATGGCAGGTAATTAGCTTACTAGATATCAAGGGAGTCCAACCGGCTTGCCTACCAAGTACAGATCAATCAACAAGAGGTGCCAGGACGCACACCTTCAGCACACTCTTGCTTGAGTATTCTGACTATGGCTATGAATACACACACAGAATTTCTCTCCTCACAGCATGCAGAGAATTATTTTTATAAGTCAGGATGTCACAATAGGAGATTCTGATACCACGATTATTGTCAGATGAAATATCGCGGTTTCATGGTTTTAACAATTATTAATCAGGAATTTTCAACATTTGGTTGTGCAGCAGGATCACAGGTAATTTCAGGATTAAAGTGTATTTAAAAATGAAGATAATTTGATTTTAATTTAATGCAGAGAGAAAGAGAGAGAAAGAGAGTGAGATAGATGCCTGCAGCAGACTTAATATTTTAACACAACAAATGAACTAAAATATTTATGATCATCAACTGTATTCAGTTACTTTCTATCGTAGTGTTATGTTTGGCCACATAAAAATAATCTATGATGGCCAACGCAGGCTACACAAACAGAGAGAGGGAGAGGAAGAGAAAGAGAGGGAGATCAACAGCCCCTCCCACAGTCCGTCACAGGTGGTGATATGATATCTTTGCGAGATTCAGAAAGTAAACAGTAACACACTCTGAACTACTCACTGGGACTTTAAACTGTTTTGGTCCCAGATAGTTCATCAGCTAGTTGAGTTTTTTTTTCTACCTTGACTTGGGCACACAAGGTCAAATAATTATCTTGTAGATATTGAAACATATTTGAAGTGTTGGACCTTTTCACTTTTACAAGGCAAGGTTTATGCATTGGAAATCTATGTTTGACAAGAAAGTCATGATCATTTTGTTGATATCCAAAGTGCTCCCACACCAAGGCTTTGATGGTATTTTTTTTTTTTTTCCTACCACAGTGAAAAAGAAATGTATGACTTGTGTTGCAGTTAACTACCAGATTGGCAAGCTTCAGTATTGGGTGGGACACTGTGGGATAGAGTGATGCTTTATTTTTTAATGAATTTGTAATATTTCCAAATAAAAAAAAAAAATTGAGTGATGAAGATGATGACATCATCACCACAGTAGCGTCACGTGACGGTGGTATTAGGGAGATACGGTTATCATCACAGCCCCTTCCTACACTGCTAATTTAAGTTGCATTTTTGGCAGATATAAAGCTGGACTGTCATTTCCCTTTAAAATTTTTACAGCTCTTTCTCTCACTTCAGGTGAGTGGTGTGAGTCTCTCAAACACAAAACAAACCGGTGCACGTTACGTGACGCGCAGTCGCAGAGAGATTTCCATGCACAAACAAACAGGACACACTTGTTACGAACATTACATATGCTAGGGGAGATTCCATCGCACACATGAACAGGACTTGCTAGATTAGTTTTCACAAGGCAACAATGCAGGAATCAGGACACCACAGATATCGTAGCTTCAACAATTCTTACATCACGAAACCATGAAGTAAAAACTTCACAGTTTCAGGACCACCTCATTTATTGCAAAAATTGTTTGGAAGCGACAATAATAACTTTACTTACAAAGGCACATTCTCCTTTTCCAAAGTGGGGTTCATTATGTAGTCCTTGGTAATGGGCTTCACCCACAGCAGGACCATGATAAGAGGGGACAGGAAGTTGATATGAAGCAGAGTCCTGTAGCAAAAGGGATGGGGAAGGAGAAGATGCCAATTCAAATCAATAATAATACCAGATGCTGAAAAACATCCAACAATTTGTCATTCTTTACAGGAAAAGTCCCAGAAGACCTCTGATAGCAAGAAAAATGTCTGACCACCGAAGGAATCCCAAAGAGTGATCAATAAATGTAGGTATACTTGTTGAGTCATCATTAATGACTCCAATGTATCTGAGAAAAAAGCAACCGGCTCTCACAGAAATCTTCGCTTTTTAATCTCAATTTGAAAATTCACAATGAGAAATAAGGTCCACACCATTAATGCAACTTTCCATGAGAGGGATGAGATGATATCCAAGGCACAGACTTTGACGGGCTTGGAGATAATCCCTGCTAGTGACAGCATCTAAGGATGTAAGCTTGTGAGTTAAGAGAGAGGAATGGAGGAGGAAGCCATTTTGGAGAGTCTTGCTATGCCAAAGTGGATTATCTGGAAGCGACATGTTCCCTGTTCAGCACCCCCTATCATGGTCATAGACATGCACCCTTTGAGTTTTCGAATAGAAACTGCCCAAACTGAGACAGTCTTCATCTGACTCACAGGGCACTCTCTCATATCTGACACACTCTGAATAGCAGGAGACAAGTACAACTGCACTATATTTGGCTTCTTGGTACTCCAAGAGAGGACAGTTTGGTACTAGAGAACTAGTCAATTTGAGTACATCTTGTATAGACAAAAGAATCTTTCGCCTCAAAAATAAAAAATTCATATTTTTCCTCATAACTATAGGGCTACTTATCAATAAAGATTGTTTTGGTGTTGCAAAGTGTTGGAGATACTAGTCCTTTCTCGAACAAATGGAACTAGATGGTACTCAGCTTGTGGTGCTCAAAGCACAAAAAAAACAAAGCTTCCAATTGAAAAACTCAACAGCCATGCCTCTTTCTAGAAATCATGACCCAGTTACTCAAGATAATCCAGAGGATTTTGTGTGAGCATTTTTATATAGGAACTATTTTCTGTCTACCAAAGTACACTTGCCAACTGCTTCAATGCACAAAAGGAAGCATACATCTACTCATGGATGGAAGACACATGCTCGTGACAGCATAAAAAGTAAACATTAATGGTGTCCTCCTCAGCTGAGCAATAACAATGGCTAGCTCTTTGGTGCTAGGAGAGCTAGGAATGACCTCAACTTTTGCCCTATGACCACCAAAATCTATTCAGTTCATTGTTGAATCCAAGTGGACATTAGTGCCAAATTTGAAGAAATTTCCTTCAAAGTGTTCTTGAGATGTTGCTTCCATTAAGAATGGGACAGATGGACAACCGGAAAACATAATGCCTCCACCCATTGCTATCGGCTGCAACTAGAGCATAAATATAAACCACATTAAACATTTTTCCTGACCAGTAACTGATCCTAAAGGTTGCATTTCATACATTGTTAGTCAGTATATGGAAGACATCAAATGTATTCAATGAGTGAAACAATTACTGTAGTGGACTTACTGTGTAACTTTGGCTGTGGTCAGATTGAGTGCATCTAAGTGCATCTGGGCCAATCGTAGACCAGGGAAAGTCAGAAATGCTCCAATGAGGGAGCAGAGAAGGGCCAGGACCAGCTTGAAGGTGAGTTTAGATATGGGACCCCTGTGAAAGACAGAACACATTGTGCGATACTACTGTAGTTTCATGAGTCATAAAGAATTCATGAAGGCAGAGAAAACAAAAATGATACTATGAGAATACTGATTTTGTACTTACTGGGACTCTAAGCCCTGGTGCTCCAGAAACTGTAGAGCACTGTCAGAGAAGTTTGCAAAACCTAGAAATAAAGAAATGTTTGAGAGTGACTTACTCACTGGAGCCAAAAGTGGTTGTTACAAACAGGGTCATTTAAGAAAAAACTCACCTGTTTCTAGACCAAACTCCAGGTAGTTTTCAGTGACAATGAGAATGGCCATGGCTTTGACAAAAAAGAAGAAAGCAAAAGTGATGCAGAGTGAACGCTCCCCTCCTTCCTCCAGCTTGAAGTAGTGGGCCGTTAGAGAGAAAAGGGTCTTACTGTGGGAACGGAGTCAAGGAAAAACATCTCCAGAAGCACACTGGCATGTAAAGTAAATCCCAACTGCTTTGCATTTATATTTTCAATGCCTTTTACAGGTTTAATGGAGAAAGACATACAGCAATCAGCCAATACCACTATTTTTTTAGAACGCAGTAACACACAGCTATTCACCAAACAAAAAGGGTTTTGTCTTTACACAAGTTCACAAAGCTTGTGCACTCTTATAGACCTGGAGTGAACCCTTAACCCTTAAATGCCACACAAACCAAACTCTGATACCCAGCGCAATACAGAACAAGGGTCTCTGGCACCAGTGTGTGCCATTGAGGATGTAAAGAGTATTTTTCTCTGCCCAAAAAAACTAACTCAGTGTGCTCAAAGATGAAAGTCTCAGTTACTGCAACATTTCAGGTGACGGTATGCCAATTTTTCACTTCCTTTTAGTCTTTTTCAAGAATGGTATTCAAGCTGGTGGATTGCTATTTTTCTTTTCTTTTATTCAGTGCTGTGAAGACAGCTGTATAAACATTCAACAGACAAGTTAAAGGCAGCGTGAGTTTGAAAAAAGCTGCTTGAGCTATCATGTGGTGGGCTACAATTAAAGTACCACAGTGTTGGCTGGTCAACATTGGCCAAAGGTGAGGATATGTAGTCACGTTTATACATTTCCGTAAACAAGCGGAAAAAAGCAAGCTACCATTAGATGCAGATACTTGAAGCGCATGCTGCTCCAGGGTTATCTCTGAAGGTTAAGGCAACAGAGCTGGCAAGAGTCTTAAACATATCATCAGAGTTGAAATAGGAAAACTGAAATCAAGGGTCCCATTAACACTTATATTGAGCCAACATATTCCCTCATCTTCATCTTCACAGTGCTATTTCATCTGTTCCCTAGTCCGTCCTTCCCCCCCGAGCACATCAGTCTGTTGGGCTGTGAAAATTGGGCCTCCAATCTCCGACGTAGGCAGGAAATGACACACCATCTGACCGCGATGAGCCGGGCCCGACCAGGAGCACTGGAAAGATTGATCCCTGTGGTTGGTGGCAAGGATAATGCATATCATTTAACCATCATTCAGCGTAGCAAAATAGCAGGTAGCTGTGGAGGATAAAGGTGCTGGCAGTCAAGCCAGTAGGAGCTTTAGCAGTCATTTTATAGTCTCTCTCTGCCACTGCTGCATCCACACAATCAGGCTGCAACAATTTACTCCTATAGACAAAGAGATGTTAACCTGTGACATATATAGTACGGTGGTAATGAATGTTAAGTGAAAATAATGAAAATGTGTGAGTGCAGGAGAGTCCATAGAAAAGAAATTTGTTCAGCTGAAAGCTCAAATGTCGCCAACCCACCTAGAGTGATAATATACAGCATGAATATGTTTCCAATTTACACCAAACCACAGATGAGATTTTAACAGTCTGATAAGAAAAAGGCTAGCCAAGATGTAAGGAGTAACTGATGTAAGGATACATGACAAAAGCGAGCACTAGCAGGCACCAGACCACACTGATGTTCATCTCTCCCGAGGGCTGAGCCACACTGTAGTAGAGTTCTGTTATCAGGTAGACCACAGTTGCCGCCACTGTGAAATCCACCAGCCACTGGAACTCTGGGAAGTAGTGCAATGCTGGGAGCATAGGGAATAAAATTTAATCTAAATATTCAATAATAATAATATCTACAGCACAGGACATGCAAACATTAAGAATGGGATATAAAAGTAATAATTAAATTGTCTTTATTTGACAAATGTCCGCTTTCATTCATACCTAATGTGTCGACTTCTGCAATGCATTTCGTCTCCAGCTGTAGATCTATGTCCTTCGGAACTGTTAGCGGCTTATTGTCTATGTGACCATTGTACTTCCTGGTGCAAAGAGGAGAGAGCAGCAAAACTATAATTTCAGTCAGAATAACAGAAACAAGCAACTTCAAAATGCAAGTAGTAAACAGATGCTTAGACCTTTTATGTTTTTTATCCTGTGAGAAGATACCAGGATGTCTATAGGTAACAGACACCTATACTGAATGCTTTTAAGGATCTTTTCTAGATCATTTTTAGACAAATTTAGTATAAGGTTCAGTGGTAGGATGAAAGATTTGTTACTTCAGAAATGTGACTCATTTTGACAAAAATAAATAAATAAATAAAAGATGGATAAATGAAATTAGATAAAATGTTTGTGGCAATTAAGAGCTCACAATTTCTAATTTCAGACTATTCAATGACTTTTAAGGCCTAATATTTGTAAAACTGAATTTAAGACATTAGGACTTTTTCGGGACCTGCAAATATCCGTAATGCAAACCATGGAATAAATCATTTCACTGAAAATACATCCTTTTAGGGGCGTCTGTAGTAGCAGACATTTTTGTTCAGGGGTTTATCTCATCTTGCTTTTAATACAATAGTAGAGAGGTTGCTGTTCCACACATGTCTGCACTCTATGCAGAGCTGCATTCAAATTTAATAGCTGGCAGAGGTCTAGTTACTTTTATTACTACTAATACTACTGGACTCTTGCATGACCAAGGGAGGGCAATACATAGGCTGCACTAAATCGCTAACAGCAGGCAAATGGAGAGCTGTTCTCTGGGCTTGAAGAGCTGTCTGGTGGGCCCCCTCAGTTCTGGGCTTTGTTTGTTCAGCCCCGTGTGTGCACTAGATTCACAGGACAATACCACTGTAAGACTCTAGGGCCAAACATGCCCTGGACAGATTTCATCTGTGAGGCACCTGACAGGAAAAAAAGGGCTCAGCCTCACCCCTTACTGAGGGAGTCTGACAGTGAACAATGGGAACAGAGCTGCATGGCACGAGCTGGCAAAAGGACAGTGGTCCATCTTTTTCTTCAAGGGATTACTGAACATGTGGTGCTAGAGAACCTCGACGGGCCTCATACAGGGTCAGAGAAAAGACTGCGCAACAAAACCACCGTGAGTTAGGAGCTGGACACTGTGAGGAACAGAGAGGATTAACTTCCAGTTGTGACTTCAATTTAAATTCACGTTTAAAAGGAGGGCACAAAGGAAAAAGCACTTAATTCACGTGTTCAACATATGCTTCAACTTCCACCTGCAGCCCTAAAAACTGAATAGTAGTTTTTTGAATTGCAAAGTAGTCTTGATGGAAAATCATGTTCCAGAATCAAAGCTTGACATCTGACCACTTTGAAGACATAATGCTGTTTGAGAAACTTTGATTTCATAGAAGATGCAATCCTTTTTAAGTGTCATCCCCTAAAATAGCCTAATAGTAAGGCTCCAAAAAAACAGGACCAACTTTCCTCACATCCACCAGACAGGGCCACTTCTAAGCCTGGTTGCTCTAAGGCTCGATGAAGAGCCATAAAGAAACAAAACAACAAAAACAGACTTCTGTCTCCTTACTTCAAACAGGCCTTAAATGAGCCACATAAACACATCAGCTTCATCTGTTTGCCGACATGGCTGTGGTCTCCATCCATCTCAAATGTCTGCTTCTCATCTTTTCTTTCCTCTCTGATGAAAGGGGTGCCTTTCGTACCTTCTCTGTGCCACTGCATCTCCCCAACCCCCAAACAATAGCCCTTCTTCATTCCAGCCCCCCCCCCCCCCCCCCCCGCCTACCTGTCTTTCTTCTTCTGTCCTTTTTGTTTCCCAGCTAAGCTCCTCAACTCATCTTCCGTAGGGTGCTGATACCACCGCAGACTGTGAACAAAGAAAAGGAGAAAGATGTGGAATCAGGCTCAGACATGGACAGAGAAGGGAAAAGTAAGAGGACACAATAAAACAGATATTTTCTAAGAAATAACTGAAAAACTACACCTAAAATTTGCATTATCTAATTATTAAGACATACAATGTAAAATATTTATCATATTGATTCTGGAGTATGGAAATAGGAAGAGTAATTTGAACTTAACCAAGAGAAATATTGTATAATCACATCTCTGTTCACTTGGAGAATTCACTTACTTATATTGCCTTTACATCACACCTAAAATCAAAAATCTCATTGAAAAATGCTCTAAATAGCGGTGATGTTCTTGATTGTAACGCTTAAAGCCTTAATTTTGAACAGTTCTGAGCTTTATGATTAGCTCCCAAACAACATACTCACACAAAACAGACATCTCTCGGAGATTTGTTTCGTATCAGTGCCTCTGATACACATCTAAAAGGCACTTGTAAGAGGCTTTACAACAGCAAGGTTATCTGTCCTTAAGGACTGAGCTTGAAATATGAGCTAATTTAAGAGCATCCATTTGAAGACAAACATTTTAGGCACCCTCTTTAACTTTGTTTAGAAACCCTCTTGTCAGAGGAAGCACTCCGTGTGGTAGAGGAGGATAGAAGGAGCACAGCTTGTTTTTCCCCTTGTACATTTATTTATTATGGAAAATTAATTACAAAATATTCTGGAGGGACACTCTAGGCCTCCTGCTCAGGGCGAAAGTTTTCAGAAAAATGTTTCAACAGTGCCCTGAAAAGAAAAATGAATTAATTATTAAATGTGTTCCAAGAAGTTGTTTACTGAAAAAACATATGTGGCACTAATTAGGGGAAATGAGGCGGGCACTTTATTTTTATGCGGCATCTTCTCGTGTTATCCCAATATTTTGATGCCCTTTTGCCTTTGCAGTGTGATTTAATCATTCTTTTTCTTCTTCTATCGAAAACCTTTTGAACACTCAGTCGTCTGAGTAAACATTTTGCTCCCCATTGTTCTGGACACTTTTTGAAATAAACTTCTCATATAGCAAGCTAACTGAAGAAATCAAACTGCAGCTTTTAGAGAAACCATCTGAAACAACATGTATGGGGTTCTGCATTACCTGCCACTGCAGAGTAGCCATCTTGCGAAGGAATAATGAGGTATGATTTTCTGAATTACACTGGCCATTACCATGGTAACCACCAGCTGCACACCAATCACACCCTGTGGAAATAGGATGGGGGTTTAAGTCACATTTAAATAGTAATTATACATGTCATAAAGCAGTTTCACATATGAGGTACAGGTTTATATAGACTTAAAGGCTGAATATATTCCAACTGTACCTTAGAAAGTGTTTCACATTCAATTTGAAATACCAAATTCAGTGTTAGATCGAAAGTCTTGGCATCTGATATACCAACATATACAAACTATACATATGTGTGTCATATTATAAATCAAACTTTAACACTGCCTTTAATGTTTCTGAGAAAAAATCTTTGGCAGTATGCCGAGTGAATGTAGGTTGAAGGTTCTACTTGTATAGAAAATCTCGGGTGTGTATTGATTATTATAAATGCTTTTGATTGGCATGACTTCGTGGCTCTCTCCTCTTGATGATAGTGTCGCCAAAGGCAAAGCATAAGCTAGTTGGTTTAAACCTCTCTACATGAGACACCACAGCATGTTTTCTTTGTGAATACTTTGGGAGGTGAAGCTGTTGAAAGACTACAACCTTGATTAAGATCAGGAGCTCAAACACAGAATGACCTTCATTTCACTTTAAACGTAGATGGAAAGGGCACTTTCCAGGAGTTAAACATTTCACTTGAACCAAAAACAAGAATCAGGCCATGTTAGATTCCTCAGAGCACTTCTTTTTCTTTTTCTATTTTACCTGAAGCCACCATGTGAATGATATGACAATTTCCTTCTTAATAGGCACCCAGAGTTGTAGAATGAAAAAGAGATGCCGTGACAATCTTTTAGGGTACAAACATACTTTTATTACCATCCTGGCATCCATTCCTAAGTGTCTCATGATCTTAAATTATTCTGTCTATTATTTCCCCAATTAATCAATTAACTGGCCTTGTGTTTGGCCTATGAAATGTAAGAAAATGGTGAAAAATGTTCATCGGTGTTTCCAAAAACCCAAATTGACATCCTCAATGTCTTGTTTTGTCCATATTCCAAAGATTCTCAGTTTACTGTCAACAAACCAGTAAATATTCACATCCAGAAGTGGGAATTTTGACTCTCTTTTTAGAAAGAGATTACTGATTAAACTGATTATTTGATTATCAAAATAGTTGGTGATTAATTTAATAGTTGACAATTAACTTATGGATTGTTGCAGCAATATCTTGATTTATAAGAATTATGTGACATCATGGTAAACAACACGGTACGTGTAAGTGCCTGATCCCGCCACCACTTTTCAGATCTTAAAATGCTTCTCACATGATCACTGGAACAAGTCTACAACTTGCAGCCAGGGGTTGACACAACTAGTGTTGACTGACATAAAAATCTACACCCTGAGGTGTCTGAGATTTGGCAGCCAGAAGAACTTTTTATTCTGTTTCTACCAAAATAGTAGAAACAGAATAATAATCTACTCCTTTTAATATTTCTGGTTGTATCAAGCAATTGTGGGCAATGCAGCAATTAAATGAGAAGGAATTTTTCATGGCACTATACTGGATTTACAGTATTAGCATGTATTTAATACACCAGGTGATTAAAAAAATACATTCACATTTGGCAATTTTATCTGTGAACTGTTCCAGAAAATGAGAAATATAAAGATAGGCAAGGCGGATGCAGTTTTACTTATGGAGTGATAGAGGATTAATATGACCCACCCCAAATGTGACCCCAAAATAAACTTAGGCTGTGTTGCCACATTTACCTTGATGCAACAAATATAATGGTAATTTCAAACACATAAGCTTTTCTACCTTTATATCATAATGCAGTTATACATACATTTTGTGTTCTTCATATTCTATTTTGTCATTTTATATATTTAAATTTCTTCTATATTTTTTATCTTATGTTGTATTCTATTCAAATTCACTATTTTTATTCTTCCTTTATGTGAATTGTTTTGCACCAAAACATCACGTCACATTCCTTGTATATGTAAATGTATTTTGCAATAAAACCAGATTCTGATTCTGATTAGTAACTAACCAACTACTGGAATTTGAGCAGATTTACTGGTGTAGATAAATATAATGTTCACTAAATTACACACTGTCACAATGTCAGCCTCCAAACGCCCCGGGGAATGAACAGTCAGCTCTCCTGTGGTAGGTACCTGAAGATTTAGCAACATAAGGAGCTCAATATCAACCCAGCACACTTAGATCAATACTCACTTAGGCTTAAGGAGGCCAGAATCATTCCCATCATGCTGCGCTTTTATCTGCTCTCTGTAGGTAAGGTCTGCGGGTTGGCATATATTTTTGGAATTCAGGAGGAATCATTTGATATCTGTGCCTACACACACTTGAGCAAAGAGCAGCAATTAGCTAACTAATCCCAAATACAATAGTTTCCCCCCTTAATATCATGTATCTGTGCAAGCACCTTGGAGATTTTATTTATTTTTATTTTATTTATTTTTTGCAGGTATATATATATATACCTGCAAACTCATCATCTTCATGTACAACAATAAATCCAGTAGCCCTATTTGTCATCTCAACATGATCCTACACATCAATATTAGGCTAATTAAAATTCCCTGCCCTAATTACAACCTAGTTAACACAGCCTACATCCTAGAGCGGCAATGATTAATGGATTGACAGAAAATTATTTATATATTTTGATAAGTAAATAATCTTTTAAGCGTTTTTTTTAATGAAAAAAACCAAATATCTGCTAGCTTAATGCTTCTTAAATGCGATAATTTCATGGTTTCTTTGTCAAACATGATAACAAACTGAATCGTTTTTCATTTATGGACTGTTGGTCGGATAAAATACAAACAAACCATTTGAAAACATCAACTTGGCCTCTGGGAAATTAAATGGCATGTTTCTTTGTTTTGTTACATTTTTTGACAAATCCAGGAGATAATTGAGCATATCAGTTGATAGTGAAAATAATTGTTAAATGCAACACTACTAAATTTATCCTAAAAGAGAAATTTGGAATGCTAATTTCACTTTGCCTAACTGGCGTATTGGTGGCAATTTTGAGAATTGTTTGTCATTTTAGTCTTTACAGTTTTTACACAAGTTTTTAGCTCATTCTGATGGTTCATTGTTGATGTCAAAAATTACATCAACAATAAAACTCCTATATTTGCTTATTTTACAAGAAATTGAGATTGAGGTCCACTGAAAGTAGCTGAACCTCACACATATAATATAAGACTGGACTACTTTATCAAACTGAACAACCATGTTGACCATGGAGTAGGAGGAGGAGGTGACACCTAGACAAAGGTGATGAGGCCAGACCTGTACACTAGACCTAGATTTTGGATTGGTCAAGGGGATCCCCAGTGTCACCCAGCATGGGGCAAGCTCCAAAAGCTAAAGTCAATACCTCTTCTAGAGTCACAGAGGGAGGAGTGGGTGCCAATAATTTGGCAATTATACTCACTAGGATGTGATGCGTGACCAAACACAACATCTCCAACTCAAGATATTCTCTCTGGGAGTAATGGTCAGGCTATATAGGTCAAAAGCACACAGCCTTAGTTGGTGGATGCTGACCACTCCCTACAGGGGCCCTGCAGGGATCTTAGGCCTGGGGGAAATTGAGCCAGCATGGACTCTCTTATCTTTCCCAGTCCGCTTGACCCCCTCCACACAACTACCAAATGAAATCTGTAGGGGGTAAGGAGTGGGAGCTGCAGTGATAACCACCATCCATAAGAGCTCAAACACCTCACTACTAGTTTGCCCATGAAACTAACTCTGAAACAGTGAGACCCCTCACTGACCATTCATCTTAGCTACTCTTGAGGGTAGTTAATTTCTCTCTGAAAACTGTTCAACAACTGAGTGCTGAAAACAATCTGGTTAGAGATGGGACATACTGTATATCTGGAGTGTCAAATACTTTTTGAGTGGGGGCCAGATTAGATAATGTGAAAATACCTTGGGACAAGTTGCTTCTTGCTTCACTTAAATTACTGGAAAAAAAATACATACAAATGACACAAACACAAGTGTTTCATTTTGAGGTGAAAAAGTATTCACCTTTGCCATGGCCATGTCTGCTACCGTGCAGGAAATACATGCAGTTAGATGACCGTAAGTTTGCTTGTTTACCGTCTATCGATGAAAACACGTTATTTTCGCCTGCATAGTTCCTACTTTGTGCATATCGGCAAACTGTATGATTGTCCTGCCGTCGTGAGGTGAATGAAAATAAACACCAAGTGATCTTTCTTGATTAACCAATATGTAATAATCAAATAGTAAATTTTGAAAAACAAGCAAAGGGCCATTTAAAATCAGTCTGAGGGCCAAAACTGGCCACCATGCAAGACTTTGGACATGGCTGCTGTGTATCAAAAGGGGCCTAACATTAATATTGTAGTAAGAGCCTACTAGACATATTGAATGTTTTTTTATTTCTGTGATATGCTGTAGCTAACGTTTTTATTTTTTCCCTCTCCTAGTATTACAGTATAACCTGGTGGTGCAAGAAGAAAATGGAAATGTTCACACCTTTTCTGACCCTTCGACCTGCTTGATTTGACGGATGAATGATGCTACCTGCCTGGCAACTACTGTCCTGCACAAGCTGCTGTAACAGGGGACACCATTCAGGAGATTGATAGTATGATATGAAGAACAAATATGAATCAACACAACTAAGTAGTCACAACACAAATCCAAACAAAGTAAATTAATAATAGTAATAGCAATTAATCAAAGAGAAATTCCCCAAAATGCTGCATTTAATCTTATGTCACTGTATATAAAGTCAGATTTACTTGTGCTCTTGTTGTAATTCAAGATAACATCTGTGTTTTGTAGGGAATTATGGGGTTTTGTAACAAAATAACACTATGACTGCATGCATTTATAACTGCCAATGTGATGACTAATATATGCTAAACTGTAAGAAGAAATGTGCAAACAGTGCAACTTGCAGTCAATGTCTATCAATTTCCCGATCAATTTCAAATCCGGATGTAATCATTATACTGGCAGGTTTTATCAAACACTAGAAATTAAATTCTTCTTCTTCTTCTAGGTTTTATGGTGGGTGGCAACCAGCATTAAGGTGCATTACCGCCATCAACTATGTTATAGTGTTATAGAAAAAGAAACCACTAATATTACTGAATTATCTTTATTAGCCCAATTTCTTTTAAATATTGATCAAATTTTCCATGAACCAATCTGAAATACATTTTTTTACATCTTCAACTCCCAGCTTCCTGATTTCCATCTTCAGTTTTTCTCTTTCTTGAAAATACTTTGTCAGTGTAAAACTGCATGCTCCACTGATTCTTTTTAATAGAAATAACCACATGCTCCTGACGGATGGTTGTATTTTTTAGTTAAGTGTTTTATTCTATCTGGTATGTTTCATCCTTAATGAACATCGTCCTCTTCAGCTCATATCTTCACTGCTCATGGTGCTCGCTTGTTGTTGTATTGTATATAGATGTTGTCTCATGTCCCAGGTTCCCAGCTGTTCTGCCACTGTGTGAAATAAAATTAAACTACCAAAGTGCTTAACAAATGCTTGTTAAATTACGAATAAATTACACCAAAGCTCACCACAGCTCCTCTGAGGGCATCCTAAGGTCAAACTGTGCAGGTCAGGCAGGTGAACACACCTCTCTCACAGGTATCCTGCATGCTAGCTGAATGGCATGCTAGCTGCCTGTCGTATGATTCATGCTGGCATAAATCTTCAACCTCTAACCTGCACCTCTAGCAAATGTCAGTTCTCCCAAACACCATCTGAATAGATACCACTTAAAACAGTCACCGTTATGGTGTATTAACATCACTAGGCTGTAGGTCTCTTTTGGCTAACGCTAGCTAAAGAGCTACACTGACCAGCCGGATACAGGCACCTGCTATGGCTAGCAAGCTAGGCTAACGCTATACAGCAATCGCAATAACAAATTGGCTGAATCATAAATCGATCAGCAACGTCGCAGTACATGAAGAATGATATTGCAACTGATGCTGTATCAATATAGTGCAACAAATATCAGAAATCGTTGCGCTCAGGTGCTCGCTTTTCCACTCACCATGTTGATGCAGTGCAGCTGAAAAGGACTCTACCCCGACAACACTGAGCACCCCGAGTCGGAAATCAAGCGGCGAGGAGCACATAAGCCCTTTTGGCGATGGTTATGCA
The DNA here is from genome assembly GCF_008729295.1 of Plectropomus leopardus. Classification (NCBI taxonomy): domain Eukaryota; kingdom Metazoa; phylum Chordata; class Actinopteri; order Perciformes; family Serranidae; genus Plectropomus; species Plectropomus leopardus. Next base: position 16,058,894 of record NC_056468.1, on the reverse strand, counting down.
CAAAACGAAGGGGTTTCTCATTCAAATTCTCCTCGTATCCTCGCAGAGATGTGTTACATCGTCAAAAATCAACCTCCGCTCCCAAGTATTTTCAACTGCAGTAGAGGTCACGCTAAAACTCTGTGCTAGCAGGTGTCTTTGGATACGCCTGTGCACAAATAATTGCAAAAAGAGAATTTAGTTACACACACTCTCACAAATTAAAATGGGGCTGTCATAATAAAATAAAGTGAATGCAAAGGTTTACCCTGTGATTGTAAATGTGGCTTTAAAAATACATACACTTTTTAATTTTAAACAGGATTTTACAAGATCACTATAAGTATGCATTAGGACCTCTGCAACCGGAAGAGAGCAAAGAGACAGACACAAGCCTGTGCGCTACACATGACAGGTTACACCTTTACACACAGTCTGCGGTTTGGAATAACACACATATACTGGTTATTGCTCCATAGAAAATCTGTGTCCATAGAGGAATGGAGTGCCAACGGGATTTGTGCTGTTGCTCACTTAATGAATGATAATGGAAATGTGTTAAAACATAAGGAATTTTATGAGAAATACCACCTTAAATGCACTTTTTAGAACTATAACAGACTGATAAAAGCCTTTCCAGTCTCACTTCGGTCAGTGGAGACGAAGAAGACATTCTACCAACAGAGTTACTGTAAATCTATTAAATACACGTTTCCCTAATCAAGTAAAACAAAATTATACTCTGAAGGAGTTTGATGTTGAAGAGGTTAAGAAAATAAGGAAAACATATATATTTCATTCCACTTTCACCTAAGGTAAAAGGGTTGAACTTCAAAATTTTGAATAAGATTCCTCCAACGAATGAATTTTTAAAATTAAGGTTTAATGTTGATACAAAAATTTTTTAGCATTTTGTGAAAGAGAAATCGAAAATTGGAACATGTGTTTTTATATTGCGATCCAGTGCAGTCCTTCTGGAGTGATATGCAAGGCTGGGTACGGTCTAGGGAGGTGGTGTTGTCACCCTCGACAACTACAACAGTCAAATTTGGTGTTTGTGTTAAGGAAAAGGATGTGGACTTTGTCTCAATATTATCTTGTTACTGGGGAAGTTTTGCATACCTAAATATAGTCAATAGACTAAACCCAGAAGAATTGGAACAATGAGTTAAAACTCTTGAGTAAGTCACTGAAACTTGTTAAAGACAAGTAAGTTCTTAAGCTGTTTTCATTACTAAATGTATTTTAGTTGATGTAGCCCTGATTTTTATATACATACATACATATATATTTTGCTCTGTTTCTGTTCTATTTTTTATATTCAATTTTTGCTCTGTTTCTGTTCTTCAATTAATTTTTTTTAAAAATATATTTTATTTTTGCTCTCTCTCTCTATATATATATATATATGTCTGTCACAGAGTAGTTTGCACTTTAACAAGTCAAGACAAATACAGTCTCCCAGTTTCTGCTTTGGCTGATCTGCCTCTCGGGTTGTTTTTATTGACAGCATACATTGTACTTTGGTAAATGACGCAGTAGGCTGTCTCTCGTCTTTAGCACGGTGACATTATTATCAACATAAGGTTTGAGTGATCATATAGTAGACCATTGCACATTTTTTATACGTTAACTTTTTGTAATGCAGTTTATGGAGTGCTTTTCTACAATTAAGTAAACCCTCTGAGTGCTTCTTTCACCACTTCAAATGAGAATTTGTCTTAATGCACTGAGGCGGCAAATGAGTGGAGATCCAAAAGAAATATACCTGAGTGAAGAATTATTGGTAAAGTTCACCAACAATTTGGCATTAGGCCTACTTATTAAATCTCTTGATTAATTCAGTAAAGGAGTTTGTTTTTTTTTTCTTTTGTATTTACCATTATATGTGAGTTGTTAACATATTAGGCCTATATTTAGGAGAAAAACTTAATTACATCAGTTTAAAAAGTGTTAGAATGACATAATGTGCATTCTGTTTACAGCATGCTTCAGACAAAATTAAATGCTGAACACTTAAACCCAAAGCAAACATGTTTATGCATTTGCATTTGTGACTGTAGATACAGAGTGGCATGAACATCAACCTATGGGTATGAAAGGGCTAGACTGTATTTGCACATGCGCATATGTTGGCTAAGCCCTCCTCTCTTATTGCAGGGATACCTACCCCACCCCCTTGATGCATCGCACCAGCCCCTCGTGGCATGTCGACACACACACATACACACTGCAGGAGTATGTTTCCACGCTGTCTCAATCTACTCTCCTGCACATCTCTCCTGTTAAAAAAAAATGAAGATTCAGCTCTGAGGCCTAGGAGGTATCTCTCTAAAGATTGCTGTTTACTAATGATGATGTCAGCAATGAATGCAATTAAGTTAAAGTGATGCAGTAATTCACATGAGAACAGCTTTTTTTTCCACATCAAGACACATGAAATCTTTAGAATTCTGAAAACAGGATGTTGTTTCACAAAAGTGGCTCGAGAGAGACACTGACAATGTTTTATTTCAGTATCTGGGTTATTCCATACATTTCCCACTGATTTCTTTTTAATTTATAATTGAAGGGAGTCTTGTACTGTACATTCTCCTCGTTGTATTCCATATCACACTCAGCACTATTACTGCTGCTGTTTGAACTCTATTCTCTCTGGAGCTCGTGTTTTTTTCTTCGTCTTTTCTTATTCAGTGTTGTCTGTTCTTTTTAGTCAGGCTTGTTATTTTTAGATGAAACATAATAGCCAGGATCTTCAGTGTACTGTGAGAGTTTCACACCCCTTCCTAGTGTTTAATCCATATGACATCTCCTCCGTGCCTACTGGTTCCTTTGAGTTTCAACTCACAAGCCTTACAATATAAATAAAGATGATGAGAATATTACAGTAAAAATCTCAGCCTAGTCAATCAAATAGACTCATTGTTCAGTGTCACGATTCATTTTTAATGGCAGTGCTTTTTGTGTGTGAGTGCTGGTGAGCATTATACATCGTTTCCTTCTTTTATTAATCAAACAACAGTTTGAAATGTGTGTCACTGATCTCAGCAGTATACCTCGAAGCAGAGGAGGAAAGTGGAACAAAAATCCATGTCAACTCGTCACCAGTAAGACTGAAAATGGTTCAGAATGTAATTCTCTTTGGTGCAGTGCCTCCTTCTCCATTCTCTGTAATCTACAAGAATGCAAATTACAATGCAAATGCAAATACTACTGAATAATTTATGTGTAGTGTAGAGTTCCTTTACAGAAACTGGGAGCTTTTTGCTTAAATAGAGTAATGTGGCATTCGGAGCACACATTTGGTTAACCGCAGAAATATACCATAGACATTCACTGTGTAAAAATCAGTACACCAATTTAGTGAAGGTTTTGAAGGATTAAATAAAGAATGCACAATCTCATTTGCTGAATAATATTATCTCAGTGCTGAATTCTGAAGTCAAGCTCTGGACACCTCAATAAACAGACATTTTTTTTAGTCATACTTGTTACACATCAGATTTTATTTTACATTCTCAATTCCTCTTTGGTGCAGATGTGTAATTCATCCCACTCTAACCTGACAAAAGCGCAATAGCAGACAAAATTTGACTTTACTTTACTTTAAGTAGGTTATAGCCAACAGCAGTTTAATTATTTTTCATTTATTCCCATGTTCACTGTAGCTGATAGTTACCATATGTAAATGTCAACTCAACCCACTGTTGACATTAGATCCCGTTTTCAGATACCACAGTGCCTTTGCATCCAACGCAGAATCAGGGCCTTTCAAGGTCCCCATTAAAAACGTGTATCTATTTCTATAAATTAAATTGAAATGTGCAAAATGTCTTCATATTTTGTGTGGCGGCTGGGAAAAAAATTACCTATTACAATTAATGGTGTTCATATAAACTTTAACACATAACATTGTTTTTTCTTTAGAAAAAAATGCTTCAGTTTCTATCCTAACTTGTGGCTGCATTCAGTCTTCTCCCTCGGCAGTTTTTCCATCAGGGATTGTAATTAAGCAACAGCATTCATGAGTGGGCATGCTCATTTAGCCTGCGTCTGGGCTTAGACAGCTTTAGAGGGATGAAAGAACAAATCCTGGTGGAACAAGGCAATGTATGCTATAGCTAAAGTGAAAACATTGCAGACAGAATAACAACTACTCCAAAACTTTATATGCATGTTTCTTTTAAGGGTTAGGCTTGCAACATACAGTTGGGGTTTGGGTTTTTTTGGGAAAGGGTTGCAACTTATTTGAGCATTTTGTCATTTGGAAATGTGCATCTTTTCTGTTCTTGATGTGCTTTAGTTTGTAAATATTGCTCTGTTATGTACTTTCATGGTAGTGAAAAATGTTTTTGTAAGCGCATTTTCATTCTTATTTTCATCTGAATTATTTTCATATTTTTGCTTATGTATAAACAGAGTATGAGGAGCCTTGAAATTCTTCTATTTTATAATTGAGGTATCTTTTATATGCACACTTTTATGCATACAGGCTTACATTACTATGATAACAGGGGTTAAAATTGTAAATTAGGGTACATGGTGTGGACAGGTGGAGCATTGTCTTTGGATGAGGTTAACATAATAAAAATAACAATAATAGAATTGCTGGCATTGGTGCTTTCTATGACAGTAACATTAAATCTGTTTAAAATGTGTTTTAAAAATATATACTGTATGTTACACTACAATTTTACATAATGATGCCATTCTGTTCTCATTTGAATATGAAACGGCCGCAGAAATGTAATTAATTTGACGCTTGGTGATGCTGTCTCGGTATATTCTAGATGTTTTTTCTCTGTAAACCATGAGCTGAATATGTTCAGACTGATATATATATATATATATGTTTTTGTAAGCGCATTTTCATTCTTATTTTCATCTGCAAAATCATTTTATATATATATATATATATATATATATATATATACATACAGTATATATATATATATATAAGGATTTTGACATTTCACAGTATCCAAAGCTACCACACTTTGTTAAAAGAATATATAGATTTCACTTTTGCAAAGTGTGACATTTAAACTTTGATGCTCTTTATTTAAGTCCTTTATTCTACACTGCTAAAGTTTATGATTTTAAGGTGCACCAAAAATTTAAATTTAAAGGCAATTTAAATGTCTTTTTTTTAACTGAACTGGGTTCTGGTTTCCATTGGGTCATATTTCTTGTTGTTAATACCTGTCTGAAATCCACAAAATCAATTAATTGAGTGTGCGGTTTGGCTTGATCTGTATATTCTTGTTTTACTCTATATTTCATTGCCTGCTCTAAAACTCTATTGTCTGTTGAAGTCGCAGGAAAACACAGCAGAGCGCCATTGCAGCACCAGGAAATATTAATGCTGCTTTTTTCCCCCTATTCAATTGAAGACTGATTTATATCAGAATTAGGCTACAGTGTGCAAATGTGTGTGTGCACATACAGCAACAGACACACTGAGAAATAAAGGCAGAGCTAGAGGGAGAGGGAGAGAGAGAGAAGCTCATTATAATCAGGCAATTATGCTGGCAGAATTAGAAGCGTCCTTATTTTCTCTTGTGGCAGCCTGAGTGTGGAGACGGTTTTTTAAGTGACTGCAGACTAATCCATGGATATAACTGACTATCCTGTGCTAATATGGAGCATCTGTAGTCGTGTATGACAACAAGATTTGGGGGTGAAAGCCTGTGATTTTGGCTTTTTGGAAAACCGGTGACTCAAGCGAGGCTCCCCAGGTTCTGGGCTCTAATTTGCATTGATGAGGATTTTTTTTTTCTTTTTCTCTCCTGGTTGAGGTTTTGGCTCAGCGGTAGTGAGTGAGAGACGAGGGCAGTTACACACGCCTACAATGCAGGACCATGGCTGTACACAATCAGTGCCCTCCAAACAGTGGTATAAAATTATATTGCATGTTTTTTGAGACATTTTTTTCAATTTAATTTGGTGCATTGTTGCTGTTTTTGATGTTAATGTTAGTAAGTGCAAAGTGTGTGTGTGTGAATGAGGGTGTGTATGTGTGTGAGTGCATCATGTATGCTTTATCGTTTAAACTGAAATACATTTTCATTATAAATTATAATTTTTAGAGACATAAAAATAGTTTTGAATAACTAGAGCTTTTCAAGAAAAAATGTAAAAAAAAAATGTAATGTGATGACTATCATGTAATAAAATGTGTAAAAAAAAATACAATGAAAGTCTTACTACGTTCATCTGTTTGTGAAAACTCTTAAATCTAAATAAACGCACTGTTGTCATTATTGAGTAAAGATTTGACACATATGTGATTGTGCACCAACGGCATGTTCACGCTAAAGACTTTGACCTTAGGTCAAGGGTGTTTGACCTGCATTTGACTCTTGACCTCTACTACATGTCTTATCAACTCGCCTGTTAATGTGTATTGATCATCCCTCCCTTGAGACAGAGAGACTGAAACATTTATTTTTAGTTTAAAAAAAAATTTGAGTTCCTAGGGTTTTGGGTTTTTTTTTACAGCTTAAACAGGCACTTGCAAAGATACTGAAATAAGATTTTTCCCTTGTTCTTTTAGAATTTAAAAAGTCCTAAAATTACAACAAAATAAGCACTGCAAATTTTTTCCCTGGAGTATTTTTGCTTTAAATGACAATATATAACAGATATAAAGACATCTTTATTGTCTGTCTTTAGGACACAGGCTGAGTATCAAATCCCTGCCCATTTTCCACTTGCAAAAAAACAGTGAAATGTGCATGGAATTTGACAATAGGGATTGTCTACGTGTGTGTTGGAAGAGGGGGTTTTAAGATGAAGTGGAGTGACGACTCCCTGAAAGTTCTCAGGGAAGTGCTTGTGTCTGGCCGTGCAGCAGGCAGCTGATTTGGGATAGGGCGTTAGCATAACAAAGGGCCTGAGCCTGTGAACTTGGGGCACCTTTCGACCCTGGCACTGTGGGGATGAATAGTCTCTGGGCCTCCCCATAGAGCACCCCCATGGCTAGTCTGATCGTGGCTAAATTGTTAATCAGGGTAATTTAATATAGTTTTCAATATGCCTCATCTCTCATCGGGAAAGCATTCACCGGCTTCTCGCCTTCCCGCCCAAAAAAAGGCCCCCCCCTATTCAACCAGGCGAGACGGGCAGCTGCAGGTCTTATAGCCTTCTCAATTGAAATGTTCAAACATCAACAACACGAAGGCCTCGGCCCTCTGTTTGTGCGCGTGTGTGCATATGTGTTTGTGAATGTGCACTGGTGTGAGGCGCTCTTCTGTCTTTCTTCCAAACTTGAGCATGAAAGATGATTCAAGCATAAATGTGTAAATCTGAACACACATACAGAAAAACACAGTTAGTGAGTGACAGTGTGAGTGGCAGAGATGATGAAGAGAGATAATAACTTAAAGGCAATTTACTGCACTGTTTCTGGTAACTGAAACAAGTGCAGCCTCACCACCTTTGTTTTCACAAATTGCAAAGCCACATATTTACTTCGACCAATGGTCACAAAAATGAGGCAGTGTCTTTAAGCTCTGACATGACAGACAATCTGTAGCACTCTTCCTCTCTAACCTGAGTGAGGTCACTGCGGGCAGTAACTCTCGCTCTCAGGACAGGTGACGTCAGCTCTCCTGGTTGAAGCGTCCAGTGGCTGAGGTGAGTCATCGGACTCGGGGCCCTAGTTTTAGGCAGTGTGAGTTAGAAACACCCATCCACCCACACGCACACATACAATGCACTCTCACATGCACACACACAGGGCCCGGGTCCTGACTCTACTGTCTATAAATACATACTGTAATCGAGAATGACTCAGACACTTCATTGCTCTCTGTGGGGAGGCAGAAGATGGAGTGGGGAGGACAAGGAGTCTGTAGGCATAATGGAAGAATACAGACAAGACAACGCATTGCTATTATCTCTGCGTACATTTGCGAGCTCTGAGCTGGCATGGTTGCAGAAAATGGAGGACAAAGAACAGGAAGTCTTGAAATACGCTTGGTGACATGTTTAAAGTACTTATTGATTAGGAAAGAAAGTTCAACTACACAGATATGGGACTTAAAATGTAATATGACTTAAAAATGCTCTATCAGTTTTGTTAATTTATGGCAGCTTTGTTACAAATGGATATGTTATGCATTTTTGTTTTCATTCTTTGATTATGCATTTTATGACATAGGCAGCATTAGAAACACCCCTGTCTTCTATAAATTACAACTCTTTACAACTAAGTGAAACCACAAATGTTTAAAGGGCAACGTAATGCTGAGCAAATTTTATTTTCTATTAACATAATGAAGTAATGTTGCTAATTAACATATCTAGCAAGTCACAAAAAAATGCATAATGCATAATGCATAAATGCATCGGCAAAATGTTCACTTAAAATGTATTTCAGTCAAACCTGCCATCCTCCCTAACTACTTCCTTTTGAAGCCTACATGTACATGAACCTAGTGTTTCGTCACCTGAAAGAAACATCTCTTAATGTTACCCAGGCAGTGATCACATTGTTACAACAGCATAATTAAGAAAGCAGTTTTGTAAAGTACAAACGTAATTTGTACGAGACAGGGTTGTACTGAAACTGCTCAGAGAGTCCCTGCCAACATGAGAAGGGTTTTTACTGCAGATGACACAACAATAAGGTATTCGCTTAGATTTTGAATGATGACATATTTTTGCTGATTTATTTATGTGCTCTTGTTACCAAAATATCTCCCATTTTCCCTCAAATGCTCTCACTGTTTTGTTGACTGATATTTTTTGTTCATCACCTTGTCTTGTGAAACTCTTTGTTCCTGGTCAGATAACTAGTGTTGGCATGCACACAATAAAACAATATATTGATGGCACACATGTATGTGCAAACACTAGCTAATTAGCATAGCACCTCGCCATGGCTGTGTGCTAAAAGAGACACCGTGAGTAGTCTCAGGCCAGCAGACCGTGTGCCCTTGTGAGCCACTGAAAAGAGCTGGCCTGCTCTTGTGTACTCTGTCTAAGGCTGTATGTTAATTTACGTCGTGTGACTAGATGATAATTCATGCCTAAATTACCAGACTGCACCCCCCCAGACCCTAAAATCCAGACATGCGTCTATGGGAACCAAGGAAGTCAACATTACTCACATCACCCACACCAAGACTGATTACTTAAGCAGAGTAATACAAAATGAACCATATTTTAACCAAATATTGCATTACTTTTTAATATCACCACTTATTGTTGTAAATTTCTCCAAACAGCATGCACACTAAATACACAGCATTTACCATGTGGTTTATTTTGTTGATTAATTCGTTTTAATAATTAAACAAAATTCTCTAACTACTGTTTGGTAGAATTTCAATAAATTACGGCCTGCATTTTTTTCGACTCTTAAAGTCACTTACTACTTCCTACATGCCTGTAGTCCAAGTTTCCAAGTTTGTGTGTCACTGTGTTTGTTGTTCGGCTAGTACGACAGAAAATAGAATTTATCAACATGGAAACAAAGGTATTATAGGCCCCTGGGGGGTACAGGGTCTAACTGGGGTCAGGACTGTGGGGCCTTGTCTAGACGGCCTGCTTTTGTGGTTGCAGGGTTTCAGCCTCTATCTCACCCTTACAATGGGAGAACTTGACCCGTGTCTCACTGCCGTGGGACTGAGAGACAAGGAGACAGGGAGAGATGGACTGACGAGACAGTGGGTTGGCAGTGAAAGAAGTTTTGGGAAATTAAGTCATAGAGAGACTGACTTTTATAATATTTTAGGGTGTTAAAACTACATAAAAAAATGTACTTTGACTTTTGAACCTTCAAGTTGGGATCATTTCACAGCTTAGGGTTGACCATAACTTCAGGTCTTCCTTTGAGGCTTTACTTTAAAAAACATTCCACTTCCTCTGATTGGGTGCATGACTCCAAACAATACCTAATATAGAAAATATCTTGTCATAAGGCGTTAAAACCAACCAATGAAAATACCAATATGCAGGAACACCAAAACACCCATTAAACGCCAAATACAAATCAATCCCTCCTACTCTCTTAGCTCCCGTCTCGGTGTGTGTGGAGGGTGCAGGGTGCTGCTGCGGGGCATGGTATAATTGAAAGGCTGAAGAAGAACACTGCTTGTTTAAACCAACCAGCAGGCAGCGAGGGCATGATGGGAAAACAAAGCCGGAGCCCCAGGAGTGGGTGACACGACATCTCTAATGGCAGAGCAGAGAGGAACACTGCTTCTGTTTTGTTACCCCTAGTCCTTGTGACAACCAGCAGGTTGAAGATACTACACAGTACAATTCACAAATTCAAATCTGAAGTTTGCACAGCTATATTGAGTTGATTCACCACGATCTGACAGAGCTCTCCTGGGTGCTGGTTAGTGTTATTTTCCTCTTTGTTGTGGAAATATATTGTCAATCATCAGTGTGATTCAAAGAAATTAATTTAGATGCTATGTTGGTTTCATGAGTGTTGGTGTAAATAGTATTCCATATTTTCACCTTTGATTTAGTCATAAATATATGATACAAGGGAAGATGGAGCACTTATGGATTCATTTGCTACTGCACACCTCTTTATTTCCTCACTCCCTTCCACGTACAGTACCTATACACTGTAAATACACATAGCTGTGGACAGTAAATGATAGGTGAGTGAACAGATTGTAGAGACTGTGAATAGGCTGTTCTATTTAAACAATATTGAAAATCTGCAGTGCTCCCTGAGACCCTTCCATTTCACATCTCTGTTGTTTTTTTTCCTCCTATGGATGAGAGTTTGACACCAGCTATATCTCAGCAGTATAAGCTACAGCAGCTGTGAATTCCCTCAAAGCAAATCACCAGGCATGTCTGTCTCTTACTGACCCACATCAGGAATCCCCACCCACCACCTGCAAGACGGCGATTCATTTTAGCCAGCAATAAATATCAATGTTACATATCAATAAACCCATCAGAGAGGTGGGGAGAAATAGCAGGGAGGAAAAGGGGTTAGATTGAAAGGGGGATAGATGGATGTGGGGAATGAGAGAGGGCAGAGATGGGAGAATGGGGACAGAGAGAGAGAGAAGAAGAAAGTGATGGCTGCTCGGTTGTTTCGGGCCCTGTGGTTTCGTGCCTCCTGGGATAGCCGAACACATTGTCAAGATTCTACACTTCAAAATCAATCATTCTCGACTGAGCACAAAGAGAAAGACACACACATTCATACGCATGTGCACACTCACTCACACAAACAAATGTATGTTTGTGTAACATGTTACAGGCAGTGTCTTCTGTTCTTGTCCAGACTACAACAAGGCAGGTCTGACATGTCACAACAGTGAGTTATAGAGGGCCGTTGTGAGGAAGAGGATGTCAGATAACAAACTTTCTCTAAAACGGAAAAACGACAGGGCTGTTTGACCTGTTACATGATCATCTATGTGACTGTAAACCAGGTGTAGCCTGTGTGTGGGGGCATTTCTGCAGTTGCTTGGGGGTACATGGATAGATTGCAGAGTAGCTCTACTAATTAGAAATAAATAGAAATTACAATAAAAAACTAAATCTATATATTGAGTGTGCTGTAACATTTAAATACTGTGTTGTGACTGAGGGTGCAGGAAAACTACAGTCAAGTGTACACAGATCGCACACAGTACATTTGTGATATTTGTATTTGTTATCCTTATTAGGGTGAAATTCCTTATAAAACCCTAGGGGTTTCTTAATCTGACAACCTTGTCTTTTGTTGTTTTGATTTTTGCAAATAAATCACGAAAACATAAAATTGATTGGGAAAACACAGATGGATAAATAGTGAAAAGTGGTAGCGGTATGATGAAAAGTGTAAGAAAAAAGACCTCCACATTGACAGTTCAAGTGTATGAAAAAATAATATCCACTCTCATAGTTAATAGTGTTGTGAAGCATTCACTCTGAAATCAATTCAAATAAAAACTTTTGGAACATGAATGGTGGTGTCGATGAAGGGGTGCTTGAGTTCATCTGACAAGGCTGTGGAGGTATATCAAACAAAACATCTCAGAATAAATGTCAGTTACGTTTGTGTATTTTAAATTTGTATGTTTCAGATGGAACGGATAAGTTGCTATTTTCTTTTCTTTGCTTCAGTTTTCAATTTGATGTCAATGCTGTGCGTAGGTGTAGGCCATGGGACACATCTAGGCAGTGATTACATTCAACACATGTCCACATGGCACAAAAACCAAAACAGATACCATGTTTTGTTGTTGTAAAACACTGTAAATTGTCCTGTCTTATTAGAAATACCCAGTTTTGTCGCCATAAAGTGGCTGGAAAAGGCACTGGTCTTAAACACTGGTCTGATCTGCTACTTAGCAGCTGTCTCACCTCGGTCTCACACCACCCACACTCCCCTCCTTCTCCCCTTGATGAGAGACTCAGCTCATATACATGAAATCTGAACTACGTCACTTTAGAAATTTTTAAATGATACATAGAAAACATACATATAACATCCGGGGTTTGCAGAAACATACAATGCCAATGTGGTGAGGAACGCTGGCAGTGTGGTGGGATTTAATGTTAGGTGGAGGTGCTACCTCATTAAATAACCAAAAAAAGCCAGGCAAGGCTGCCTTGGAAATTTCACCCAAGGAATTATTAAATTTAACAGTACCAATAACAGAAGGCACTCGGGTTCATGATGCTAAAGAGCAGGAATATGTGGTTCCAGTTAAAAAAAAAGCAATTTACTTCATGACAACTTATTGGAATTGTTGAAATACAGAAAAAAAAACTATTGATATGGCACATGAGGGAAAGGGGGACCTAATCAGGGCAGAGTCTTACCAGAGGGGAGATGGGATCGACGAGGGGTGAGAGGGATCCCAAGAAAGAATCACCCCGATCACACGTAACAGTGAAAAATCAAGGCCAGGGATGCACAGCACACAGGAAGAGGACATCAGCACCACCAGCTTGGATGCTCAGCAGCTAAAAGGGTAAGGGAAACACTATAAGTAGGGTCACACTCAAGAAAACAACCCATGTGTACAAAATAAACAAAACTTCTGTAGTTGGGAGCCACATGTTGCAAATTAGGCAAGGTAAGCAAATAAACAAAATAAAATAACTAATCAAAACAACTTACGTCTGCAGCTTATCACAATGAACAAAACGTCATCAAAAACGATTATTAATATAAAGAAATAGAATACCACTCAACTTTATCAGATATCAGAATTAATTAAGCAAAAAATATATTATATATTAGCTGTAGAAAATAGGCAGATGTGTGATGCAGCTGAAACAAAAATGATTCATAAATCACAAAATAATTAAGAAATGAACAAAACTGCAAATTAATCTAAATAATTAATCGAACTAGAAGAATAACAACTGCCTATAGCCCAGTATACACTGCAAATCTGGGCTGTCCCGGATAAAAGATGACCAACATCAGCAAGAAATGTGGCGATATCTTCGGTTGTGGCTCTAAACCAGTGGTCCTACGTTGCACTGTCAGAGACGTTCAAGGATAGCTGTTGCCAAGATCTTGCAATCAAGACTGTGACAACGCGACCAATATTTTTTTGATCAGTCATCAGGAAAAACAGGGTCTATAATAATTATTATTATTAAGCTATCAAAATCATAACACAACAGTGAAAATTAGACTTATTTTAAAATGTACAGTTACTGGGAAGATGTGTTGTCATGTGAGGCAACTGATACCAACTACACCATAAACCAAACACAGAAGTAAAATATGGCCAAAAATAAAAAGGCCTGGCTGTACATTGGTAGGCTGTACACCAAAAGGGTGGGACTCTACACCCAAGCCTGCTATACCATAAGGTTGTAGGCCACGTAGGCCAAACAGCTGTGATGCAGAAGGAACAAGTGCAGGAGCACACCTGCTCTGCACAGACACCTGAAGCAAAAGCATCCCAGAGCGCTTTGTCAAGACGGCAGCAGTAAGCACTGCCCTGTTCACTTTTTGTCTTCACCAAATCATGATATTAGGATTATCAGCACCTCAAGCGTGTTTCTGTTAGTAGCAGTCATGTTAACTTTCTTCACCACCACTGAAGTTTTATCATGCATCATCTAACATTGTTATTCAGCTATCTTATAGCTTCTGTTTACTTAACAGCCATGCACGAATAAGAAAACTGCTTAAACTAACATCACAGGCCTCTGTAACACTGTGTGGCTGCTGTTACAGTCTGAATTGTTTAAGTTATTTTCCTCACCCCAAACTGATGCAAAAAACACATTTGCAAGTGATTATCTTAACTGCATACAGTGAAATAAATTCATGTCATAATGATGTTTTGAGGTCAAGTACATCAGAAAAGATAACCTACTGATTCTCCAGCTCAGGGAAAGGGATACACAGTGATCAGTAGTGTAATGTAACAAAGTTATAATACTTCATTACAGTATTTAAGTATTTTTACTGTACTCAACTTGAGTTTTTATATTTCTGTCAACTTCACTCCATTCTATTTACTATATAATAAGTATAAGTAAACTCCAACTTACTACAAAATAATTGAAAAAAAACAAACAGCTTTTGTTTTTTTTAAATCCTTTGAGTTGTGAAGAGGCCCTCATTTTTCTTCAAGTGTAACACACACTCAGTTTATTAGGTGGTGTATGTTACTTAGAAATTTATAATTCTCAAAACTCTCACTGCTGCTACAACCAAAGTCATTTTATGGTATGATATCTGTACTTTTGATCAAGTATGGCTTTTAGGGGCTTCATCCCCACTGGCAGTAATTAAATTAATGCTTGTGTCACAGCAATGCTTTGAGTTTGAGGCCCAGTAATTTTCTGATCAGGCATCTGGAAAACAGGGTCTAGGATAATAACACTAATACTACTACTAATAATAAGTATTAATATTAATATTATTATCAAACTCATTAAACACCAATGACTTGGAAATTGCACTTATTTTAAAATACACATGTATTAGTTATAAGTTGCCCAAAAGTAAATATGCCTCATTAATATTACAATATTACATATTACGATACAAAATTTTATTCAGTCATCTTCTCTTGAAAACAATGATAGACTAAGTAGTTTTTAAAAATCTATAGAATAATCGATAAATTAGTCATTAGATTAATCACACATCGAAAAGAATAATCATTAGATTGATCGAGAAAAAATAACAGCTTATATAGAGAATGAAAGCAGAGGAGAAAAAACTCGCAGTCTACAGGTCTACATACCATGCAGACTGAGTTGGGGAGAGGGGGGACAAACTGCGAGTTTGCGCCGCCAGCCAGGTGATCCACAACATACGCATCTACAAACAGGCAAAACGATGAATACATCAGCAGCTAAAAGGGGTCATTTTAAGCACAAACAGTGCAGCCTCTGCAAACGTACCTGCAGCGATTGCAGACGTGAGGAAGGAAGTGAGGCTACCAGGAAGTGGGTGTGGCTCGACACCAAAGAGTAAGAGGGACACGAGATAGACATTACCTGTTTCTATAGCAGTGGTTTCCAACTGGTGGTTCACGGTCTAAAAGTGGGTCGCAGGTCAATTCTGAATGGACCATAAGTGACTTGTACATGTAAAAAAAACAACAACAACAACACACACTTCAATTTGAAGTACAGCGAATTTTCAGCTTTTATTTTGATGGGCCATTTCTGTTTAGTCTTGCAATAGGCTATGTTTTATAATTTATGATCTAAGCCAATTTGTTGTTTACATTTTGCAAAATAAAACTGAGTATGTGGTGATTTATTTAATGTGTGAACCTTGAACTAATGGCTGAGAAATGTTGGCTCTGTGGCTGTGGGCTATCATTTGGAAACCACAACTTTATAGTATGATTGGCTCATAAACCAAAGTCAAGGGCCATGTTAGAAAGCAAGTTGACGAAGACCCACATAGTCCACACTGACACAGGGATGTGGCTTATCATTCTGCTACACCAACATTTTTTTCTTGTGACTGGGCTGGATGCAAAAGATGTGGAGCCACTGATTTACAGAGCAAGTTTTTTCAGTTGATATATCTGATGAGGACTAAAAAGTCAAACTCACTTAATGTGTGACTAGATTTTTATTTGAAAACTTCTGCTTTTTCAGTTAAGTCCCTTTAACCCCCAACAACCTTGACTAATCCAATCAAACTCCATTTTCCAGTCCCAGATTTCAGTTGTGATCTTTAACAAGCTGCTTTTTAAAATCTACACACATCCCTGTATTGCATTTTATAGTGCTTTAACACTATGCAGCTGGCAGCCTCTTTTGGTTTCCAGATCTTCTTAGGGAATAACCAGAGAGTTAAACACACACCAAAGGTAGTCTCAGTAAGACCTCATTTTTCTCACTGTGAAGTTTCCAGACTTGGAGTTCTGTATCTTGTCGTCTGTTGGGATCATGGGGCGGATAGTACTTGTGAATCTTCTCCCAAACAAAATAAGATAACACAAAGTCCTGCTATCTGTAGATAAAAGTGAAATACTGTGCCGTCTAGTGGAAAAAAAGAGGAGGGAGACAAAGAAAGGAGCAAAAAAGTTCCATCACATAATGGAGTTCAGAAGTTTTATTCTTTACTTTTCATCGCCAGCAGCTTCCAAGGTCATGTTCCTGGGCCAAAAACACCTTAATGTAAAAAAGGATTTTTTTTTCAGAGCTGTGCATCAATAGTAGAATTCATGCATTTATTTTTCATTGCCTTTGGGAGATCAATCCTAAGTAAGTGCCATCTGAGATCTTTGTGGTTCCCAAATGCTCTCGGCTCAAATCAATTGTACTGAAAGATGTAGACAGCTGTATTATGATTCCAGGAAGACCTATTCAAACCAGGATTCAGGTTTTCACGTGTTTGAATCTGTCTCAATTGGATTTTTACTACACATTCATCAGTCAGCCAGTATGATGCAAAATGATCTGTGGTGAACATCTTCTTTCATGGATTAATCGGGTTATTGATGAAATCAAGATACAAAATCACTTGTGAATGTATAGTACAGAATATGTAACACCCTATGAATGTTTTTGCATGTTTTCCAGCCCGGGATCTACATGAGAAATGTACCCCAATGCCAGAATCCTGACTCATTTTAAAACATATTAGTATTCTTGTCATGTCAGGAGAAACAGAAACAGACTTGCAACTTCTTGGGGGGCCTTGCGTTCAAAGAATTAAGCAAGCAATAATCTGGAAGCCTAGAAAGGACAAAGTGGAATTACAGTGATTATATTAATAAATCATAATATAAACCAAAATTCTGAAGGTTACACATAAAGCCTGTAATGTGTGGATATCTGTTTAACCCTTTGATAACTGAGCTAATTGGCTTAATCTCTTTCAAAAACATGGGAGTACAGTGCAGGACTCAGGCTGAGGTCTAGACTCCTGCTTAGGCAACAAATACACTTTGGTTAATGTTAGGGAAAGATTGAATTTTGATTTATTTTAATCATGTTATCTTAAAAAATATTATAATAAACATAATAAAAGCAATAAAAGCATAAATAATGCTGTAGTCACTACGAGTGGAAACTGTATAGCAAGATGGAAGCAGTTTTTTCACAGAGCATCCGTTGCCACTAAACATTTTGCTTATTTATTATCAAAATCTTTGCAACTTGCCAGGTATGTTATCAACATTTCCTCATGATGGAAATAGAGAACGTAATTTGCTCGACATGGTTGTTTCCCCCTCAAAATGTATTTGCTGTTTCAAATTAGTTGATTATAAGCATTTTTGTAGAAGACAGGGCTGTCACACAACGACAAGGGTTGACTTTTGACGTTTAAGCTTTTTCAAGACTTTAGACCCACATAGTGACATACTATTTACACAATAGTAATAAATGGGCTCTTGTTTCTCCATAAACATCTGTGTGCAGGCTTTAGGTATAACTGGTAAAACAAGATTCTGTGAACACCAACAACTGGATATACCATGTACAATTTAGAATCTACTCTATACCATGTATTGTATATATAGCTATACAAATGATGACCTTTTTCAACTTCTTTAATCTTTGCTGCTTTTTGGGAACTGGTGGATAGATTTATCTCTCTGGGCCTCTAAAAAGGATTCAAAGTCTCTCTTTGGTAAAACTGCGCACAACTTATAGAGCTAGTCAAGTCAATCAAGTCAAAAAGGTTGGCAAATCGCAGCTCTACTAAATTACATAAAAGCTTGATAAGCTCCACGATCACACTCATCTTATGGTGAAGCATTTTTGGAGCTAAACATTGTCAGTCATGCATTTTGCCACATTTTCAAACTGCACAAGCACCAATATATACGAACTGTTTCTGGATGTGTCTTAAAAGCTATTTCAATATTCAAATGTGCAGTGCAAAGATTTGTCCATTTGTAAACATTTCATGAATGTCCAAAATTACATGATCATGATTTCCATTTAATGCAATGGAAATGACAGAATTTGAGACTTAAGGAAAAAAGAAATTAAGATTGCGCATCTGTGTGACACTATGCTTGTCAATCAGGGCTCGGTTTGGATGAAAGAAGCCAATTGGAGAACATTAACACAATATAAAGCACATCTTAAAGGCCCCATTATTCCACCATATGGCTAATAGTCACAGTATATTGTTGAAGCATTTTTTTGCCAGCAGCAGCAATGACTGGATATGTTGCACAAGATTTCATGTTGCATCCTTCAAGTTGATGCCAAGACATGTCGGAGCTATTTTAGCACTCCTGAGACACTTTTTGTTGATGTTTCCTTTATTTTGCTAGTTACCTGTAGATGTGACACCGCTGGCTCCAGGGCATCCTTTGTCTCATCACAAAAGCCACTAGCAGTTGATACAAACATCAGTGGACACTCTTGGAATACACACCATCTCACCTGTCACACTTTAACAATCACATCGACAACTCGGTGCAAACACGTTGTGTAAAAATGTACACAGACGCAGCCATCAGCTTGGATTCCTGTCCCACACGACCACTGACGTGTGTTTGTGTGTGTGTGTGTGTGTGTGTGTGTGTGCAAGTCTAACAGTATGTGTGTGTCTGTCTGTCTGTGGGGGGAGAGGTGGAGGCCATCTTTCATCTCTTGCTGTGATCAGATATTCTACATGATATGATATGATGATACAGGCCCAATTAAGGGATGGGGTTGTGTGAAAAATGTGATGACAGGGCAAGCGGAAGAGTAGACTGTGATCTGACATCTGAGAGGGAGAAAAAGACAAGGGAGGGAGAGAGGGAGAGCAAAAGGGAGAGAAAGGTAGCAAGAGTTTGTGTAAGGATGGGGGAAGACAATGGGGGATAGTCGGGACTGAAAGACTGTTGTAGGAAAGAAGGGAAGAGTGATGCTGGTAAAGGAAATGAAGATGGGGTAAGCATGAGAAAAATAGTGCGAATAAATGTTAAGTAGGGAGGGACAGAGAGAATTAATATGATTAGGAAGGAGAAAGGAAAATGGAGAGGCTCATAAAGATGAATGGGGAGTTATGAAAGATAGAAAAGGCAGAAAAATGAGGCTTCTTTCCCATAAGAAACAATTTGTCAAAGATGTTATAGATCCTACTTTGCATCCGTCTTGTTTAAGAGTGAACAGAATTTTAGGGAAACTTTGACAGGGAGACTTAAGTCAGATCTTTTCTTTCAAAAATATAAACTTGACATGCAGCATGGAGAGGAAAAGACAATAAAAGTAGGTGTAGAAAGGGAGAATCATTCTAGTTTTTAATTGTTGTTTCATATTTTGCACATACAGGTACATTTGATTTGACAGACACGCTGTAGTGCACCAAAAACAGCACGCAATGTGAAATGGAGCGGATTTTAAACAGGAAGGCTTCACGGTACTGTCTGAAGCTGTTTCCCAACATTTCGTTAGTCTGTCTGGATAAACTACAACTGTGTCAGGTGTATGATTTTGATCGGGACGCGTGGCGCTTTGATCACCCTGCCAGCTTTTATCAGCACGCATGCTCTTTTCATAACCAAATAGGACCCAATTATGTCAAGCACATTGTTCTTTACCTGGAGTGCCAAAGCACTACACAGAAGGGAGGAAATAACTCATACTAAAACATCACTTAAAGGGAAAAAATGCATTTATTTAGCTGTCAAAAAATATACTTGTTAGACTCAATCAATTACATGAAATAGTTCCAGTGAGGAGAATATTTTCTTATTAAGTACACTTCTATATCAAAATAAAGTATATATAAATACATTCTTATATCAATGTAAGGTCACAGTATCTGACAGTTTGGTCAATAATCTTATACAACCAGTTGAGAGAAATACAGAAATAAAGAGTTCAGTGCAGGTCCAAATGTCATAGAAAGGAATGTGAAGCTCATAGAGCTTGTAAGATTTATGCGTGGACATCCTGCAGCTCGTATCTTGATGAAATCTGGGCTTCTCCCTAGTTGACCACGAGGACTCATTTACCTAAAGAAAGAGAAATATTAAGATTATTATAACAATTCAAAGACATTCCAGCAATCTCAGTTGACCGTTTACCTTAAACCAGAGGTGAGACCAAGTCATTGGTTTGTAGGTCACAAGCAAGTTTCAAGTCTTTGCGCTCAGGTCCCGAGTTGGATCCCAAATCAAGACGGACCAGCCCTAAACTTTGAGTTTTAAGTCCTAAACAAGTCATAATATGTTCTTCGGCAAATGTAATGCCATTTTAACAACAGCTTAATAGTATAATACATTTTAAGAAATCATACATGCTTTTCAAAATTTGTATTTATATGCTCAAACAAATTTGTTGGTAGTTTTTGGATCTCTATAAATGTTTTACTCACTGCAAGTGGGTTTTTTTTGTGACCACAGAGTAGCTGCCATATGTGAGCTAAATAATCTTTTGGATATTTTTTTCAAACCAACCAGTGCTCAGTAACGTAACATTACTTCTGTAGTAAGTCCTGTTCTGTTTTCTCAACTCGATTAGATGCTGTGCGATTGGTTAAGTAGCGTGGTTCTGGGAGATTAACAACAGATGTATAACAAAATCTAGTCTATCCATTCCAATAAAGATGCTCACTTTAAAGTTTCTTGCTTTGGGGTTTACTTTCACAGTATGCAGCCCACTGACTACGTGCAGTAATTTTTCTCCTGCTGGCCCCACCTGCAAGTTCCTACTCAGCTTATAAACTTTACATTGTGATGAGGTCATGGATTTTTAAATCTCTTTTGTCAGATGGAGGGAAGTTTTATAACTATAAAACCACCAAGAATTTATAATAGAAAGAGTCATTATTGACCTTGTTTACAGTCCAAGGTGTTATGTCAACAGGGAATTTTTTGCTGCAATATTGCAAGTGGCCACTGGGAAATATTAGTTGTTAAAGCTGGGCGGCTTTCCTGTGGGCCTGGAATTAGTGTTGGGAATGAGTAGTGATAATGTGATTTGTTTCAGGAAATGGAGGGAGATCTCCAAGTGAAGTCACAAGTTGTTCATGTTTAAGTCCAAGTTGAGTTGCAAGTCTTTTTTTATTTTGTCGAGTCTGAAGTCATTAAATTTGTGACTGGAGTCTGAATGAGTCCAAGTCATGTGACTCGAGTCCATACCTCTGCCTTATGCTACATGCTATGACATCAAAGCATGACCTTTTGACAGAATTACACCACATCCTATGTAACACAACACTTTAAACAGCAAATTTCCTCCATAAGTGTGAGACTAAATCATCACTCCCAGCCAGAGGGGCTCTTACAGCAACCTGTTAGTTACATTGCTAAAGCATGAGGGACAGCGCTTGTTGTAGAGTTTCATCACATCCCAAAGCAAGATCCTTGAATGAAAGGAGTTCAGTGAGCTGTGAGTTCCCGGTGTACTTGACAGTGACAAAGGCCTCAACAATAGCCGCTGACATTAGTCCCCCTCATATCACGCTGCACTTTCCTCCCATTGTTCCCACTGCACTTCTCACATGTATTGTCTTACGTGATATCCTTAGAACCCGATAAGACGCCCGGTGAAAGTTTTTGTAGCTGAGGACACAGGCCTGGGAGTGTCTCAGGGTTACAGCTGCTTATTATTCTCTAATAGAGGAGACTGGGAGACTGCAGGGTCTGGGGAACGCCTTATCGGATCCCTTTTACACCCGGTGTAACCTGGGTTACCTGCACCTCCAGCCCTCCCTCCATTACTTGTCTTGCCATACCTGACAACCCCTTCCTCCAGAAACACATTATGGTATTGCATTTCTCTCAAACTATAGAGCTTGTTGACAAGCATGAAAGGTATTCTGGGGCCCAATTTGAATGTATAGGCTGTGCAGAACAGCTGGGGTCATTTGAGACAGTAAGGATGTCTGACTGGCTCAGTTAAATCTTCAGTGTATGGTGTCATTGTCTGCATCAGACAACAAAAGCACAGCAACACGTCATTTTAGGATCCCATGACTTCAACAGAGGTGTTTCCTAAAGGTTTACTCCATATGTATTTGTTGATTTATCTTGTCAGGAACTTGAAATCTCTTGAAAGTTGCTATAAGTCAGCAACTCCCCTCAGTTTTTTTTTTCTCCAGGATTTCATAAAGTACAAAAGTACTGCTTTGGCCACGCTGTCTCCTTCAACAAATTTCTCTGATGTTTGGCTGACAGTAAAGAACAGTTTGGGGTTGGCAGGGGGTCCCTGGGCCATCAACAGCCAAACTCAGCCCAACTCCAAAAGATGAAGGGAGGTGGATTCAGACAACTCAAGCACACCACCCTGCCTGCACACAGCACCTCAAGGGCACACACTGCCTTCCTGGCCTGCCTGTCTATCTGTGGCAGCTGATCTTAGTCAAAGCTACATGTGCCTCTCTCTGCATCCTCCTCATCTTCTCTGCTGACACTGCACTTTAATGTCTATATATAAGCATGATGTCCGCAGTGTGTGTGTGTGTGTGTGTGTGTGTGTGTGTGTGTGTGTGTGTGTGTGTGTGTGTGTTTATGCCCATGGGTCCAAGCCTTTCCTGATGATTTTCAGTACCTCTGATATTTTGATTACATCAAACAAAGCATCTGACAATCACCAGCTGAACAGGTAGAGCTGGATGTTATAAGGTAAAGTGAAACAGCTGTAACAATGCTGCACAAGAAAAATAACTATAAATGACGCTATACAATTGCAAGGTGGGTACCTCAAAAAAATCAGTTACAATGTAGAATTATTATCTTATTATCTAGCCTTTCTTGCCATTACATGTTTCCTGCACCCCAACCCACCTCACCTAGAATTTTGGACTTCAGTTGCAGATTTTCCTATTGGTGACATAGGCAGCTGCCCAGAGAGGGGGTACCAAAATTGCCCACACCCAAACCCTCACACAAAAAAAAAAAAATCGAATATAAGGCAAAAACGATACAAAAATCAAATGCCAACAGTCTGTCCATAGTATGGCATGTTCTGTTCACCTAGTTTATCACTGAGTGATCATCACATTCAGAGCATGCAAGAGCATGTATGGGTATGGTGGAGGGAAGTTTATTTGGACAGCATTAGAGTAAGACAAAATGAAAAGGCAAAAGCCATTCCAGGGACAGTTTAAAAAAAAGAAATCTGCTAATTTCATTTTAGCTAATTTCATTTTAGCTTATTTTCATTTAGTTAAGTCAGGCTGCCTTTTGTCGGTGCTAGCTCTTTGATCTTAGTTTGGTGTGTCTGGGCTTTACAAGGGAATAAAGCTAACATTAGCAACATTTAACTACAATCACCATTTTCTTTTGTACTCATCAAATGACTACAGAAAACTGTTGATTGCCTTTTATACTCATTTCATTTCTGTGGTTTTGGCCTTCATCCTGTCAGCCATGACAACATTTTATTGACTGATTTTATCATCTGTACTGATAGAATTTCTATCTTTAGACAGAGCTTTACAGCAGACCTACAGGGTATTGCAACATGAATGTTAACAGTTTATGTTTTTTTTCTGGTGATCCAAACCACTTACAATATTTAGAAGGCAAGAATTACTCCAAATTGCCACACTGACCCAGTTTAACTGAATCCTACTTGCAGTGTGCTCCACATACTCTGTGTCTAGCGATGTCATTGTCTTGGGGCCTTTGCAATGAAACTGGTGAAGATATATGCTAATGTAGTAGCCAATAGAAACAATAGCTGAAACATGGAAAATAAAACACAAGTGGTAAGAAAGAAAAAGAATATGCCTTAAAGTGGGGTTATTTTCAACACATCTCTGACTAACTAACCAATCTAGAATTTAAGTATAATTGAAAAAACTATATATTTCTTTTGTCACTCTAATTTGGTGATCTTTTAATACCAGTAGACCCAGATTTTCCCAGACCAGATCTGCAAACATGGATAGCATAGGATGGCATGCTCTCTATCACAATACGCATTTATGCGGAAAAATATAGGATTTTTTTGGGAGTGGTCTCCCCTCATCCACAAAAAAGGATTTCATGTCAAAGTGTCCCTCAGGAAATTTGACAAATGCAGAAAGTAGTGCCTGGTGTTGCCCCAAGTCTGATAACAGGGTGGAAGAGTTGCACGCCTTGCTCTCTTTCTGCTAACTACTCCCAGTAGACTGCAGTCAGATGCCTGCACTCTCCATGAGGAGGCAACTGATGCTGCTGCTGATCTGCAGAGAATAAGACTCGACTGAAGCCTATCAGGTCTGAAAGAGACGACTGATACAGACTCAGTGCAGGAGAAACATGATGCATATACAAGGTAGAAACATGTGCTTGCACTATGTGTATGACAACTTCATTTACATTATATAATCTAGGACTGAGGTAGGTTTGGGCACATACTGTTGTACAGTCCATACAGATGCCAACCAACAGACTGGGGGCAATAAATAGACACACAGGTACACAGACGAACCAAACATGCACAAAGATATGACTGACACACACACAAACACATCTTTCCACCATCCTTTTCCATCCCTCTCCTTCTTTCTCTATATATCTCTGTCCGTGCTTCTGAACCTTAGGGAGACATATTCTTTTTCATCTGTCAGTATGGATGGAAAAAGACATGTTCAAAACACACAACAATGGCCTCGCCAGCACCGAGGAAGCTCTATGTTTTGTATGCTTGAAGCACTGCATTATCTCCTAAGTGTCTAGCAACCCCAGTATAGTAAATAATGGATGCTCCTCTTCCTTCTGAAAAACCCCTCTTTCACTTCAGGGACCAGTCATGGTTTACCTGTATAAATGCCCTTTCTGTGTCTTTGGAGAAATGGATAGCACTAAAGGATGTGGGTCAGACGATTTCATTAGCACAGCATTTCTCTCTGTGTCTCCTTCAATCAGCCGTTTGACAGAAGCAATGTCAATCAAAATGTCTTACAGACACTTCTGTATAGAATTTGCAAAGAAAAAAGGATGCAGAGACTGCTGATCCATAGCAGGGAATTCGTAAAATATAGCCCATATAACAAAATTGCAGAAACAGTAATGCTT
Organism: Plectropomus leopardus; assembly: GCF_008729295.1. Classification (NCBI taxonomy): domain Eukaryota; kingdom Metazoa; phylum Chordata; class Actinopteri; order Perciformes; family Serranidae; genus Plectropomus; species Plectropomus leopardus. The sequence continues at coordinate 16,033,542 of NC_056468.1, read as the reverse complement.
GGGAGGAGAGAGAGCGCAGTCACCTTTGAGATCAGCTGAATATCCTTGACATCTTTAGCCTGGAGACTCCAGTCATTATGCCATTTGTTTCTGGGTCATGATCTATGAGGTCTCCATCCAACCTAGAAACACAGGAAGGGAGAAAGGTTTAGTGCTGTAGATGTACATATACACTGAAACAAGCATACAGTGCATGAAAGGTATCATTTTACAGACACTGCATGGAATCAGACTTTATTAGATGACGAGAGTCCTACAAGACTCATTGCTTTTTGACCTACTTGTTTCTCTACCATCAAAACACTAAGCAAGATTGGACTGTGTGCCACTATGCAACTAAATCTCTTAGGTCTACCTCCCCCATTCATTCTGAGGTTACATCGAAAGAGTTTCAACTATAGTGAATTATTTACTTGATTCACCATTCGGCCCTTTAACCCTTCAGCAAATGCACAGGCAGTTGAGGTTAAAAATACACTCCCACAGGATCACAGTTTGACTGCGTGAACGTGTGTGTGCATGTGTGTGGGCAAGGATGTGGGTTAAAAAAAAAGTATATATCACATGACACATAAAGCACCTTACCTTCTCTCTTTTACAGACACACACACACACACACACACACACACACAGAGGAAGTCATCACAGCATCATTATGCGGGTACTTTCTGAGTGAGAATCCAGGCCGTCCCAGATGGGATTATTATAACACAGCTTGATCTGTGCAAGAGCTACTAGTGTGATTGTGTGAGTCTGTATGTGTGTGTGCCACAGTGTGTTACTGTTTGTGAGAGAGTAAGTGAGTCTTGACCTGTGCTTCATGACCTGAGTGAATGTGAGGGTGCACCTCTCTGTGTCTGTGAAAGTATAAAATATATAGTACAAGCATAAAACTGTGCTATGCCGAATCATTAGCAGGAAGGCGCTTTACTTGACAACTGTGTCAAATGGCTTACATTCGCTTACAAGAGAGTATGTATACAGTGGACATATTCATGTTGAGCCTCTGTGTCACAGGACTCTGCGATACATGCCTGTCTTACAGCAAACTGATTGAGGCTGCAGCAGCTTCCCTGTCTGACTGAGTGAATATTAATGTCAGAGATATGTGGGCCTTGGATCTGCGCACACACACACCGACACCAACTCTACATGGCCATGTTGCCGTGGTATGTCCCTGGCATGCAGCAGTGTTGTCATGGATACCCCCAGACACATCCGCCATCCCATAAGCGGGGGGATGCTGAGCGCTTCAGAGGGGCTGGCGCCGAGGCTTCCCCCCTTGCCCCCCAAACCCTCAACCCCCATTCTCTATCCCCTTCCCCCCAAAACTGAATCCCTGTCCCTTATTCTCCCCGAAAAATTGGCTCAGCCTCGAAAAGGCTCTTTGCTTGTCAGCTGGGTAGGAAGCACACAGCTGCTATCTTGTCTCAGCGTTGGGCCTCCATTGCTCTTCACTGGAGTGGGTTGTAATGTAACTGGGACATGGAGGGAACAATGGAGAGAGAGAGAGAGCGAGAGAGAGAGAAAGAAAAAACCTAGTACCAGTTTAAATCTTAAAATTAAAATAGAGTCTAAAATAGATGTTGAACAGGGAAAATGAATGTGGTTTTGTGTGTAAGTGTGTGTATGGATGTGTGTGTCAGCCCTCAGGGCTATGGTTAAGCTAGTAGTTTATCCTGAACTGATCCTTTTCATTAGCCATTATCAATAATTCAACATTGCACTTGCTTTAATGGTTTAATGTGGGCAAACTCTCAATCCGCACACATCCACACTGACACACACGCACACTCCACTTAATAGCACTCACTCTCTTAGCCTGTGCCCAGTGCTGCTGAGGTGAATATAGACGTGTAAACGTGCACATAACACAGTCAGTGCACCTAAACCTTTCAAAGGTAAATACCTATCATTCAGAAAAGAAAAATTCTTCCCCACCAGGCAGTCATAGGATCCCTTGATTTAGAGAAGAAATAATTTAGTATTTCTCCACAAAAGTCTGTTTTACTGTATATCATGTTATATTTGCAATAAAAAGGCACATCAAATCCTTGACTGTGAGATGAGGAAATGAAAGGGTTAATCTTTTATGACGCGTCCCCTCCCATTCGTGCTCTCTTTTGCCCTCCCTTTCATATTCTCCAGTATGGCAGCACTCAGTGCCTTGCACATATGCTGAGAAAAAAAAAAAAGAATCCTCTTTGATTGGAAGGCTAATTTGAAGTGTCAATTATTCTTATGCAAATGAAGGTACAGTTTCTCACGTCTGAAATGGGTTGGGGGGCACAGATGGGTGCGTGGGTGCGCGGGTGTGTGTGTGTGTGTGTGTGTGTGTATGTGTGTATGTGTGTGTGTGCCCACCGCACAAATCTCCCTCCAAAACATACAGCGCCATTCCACCCCCCCTTCCAACTCTTCATCTATACCTCGGCTCTTCGGGAAGAAAGCTGACGTACAAAGACAGCCGGCATAATGGGACGAGGATATTTGCATGCACATTGTCCGCACTGAACGCCAAACAGATCATAAATTGAGAATACAATGCCAAAACAGTAACAAAGGCGCAGAAGTGCAAGGAAGCACCCAAAACATTTGACAATACGGCAGCGTGGTTCTATGTTGTAATGTAAATAATGAGATGATGTTGAGTAAACAGGGACACAACAAGAGCTTACATGTACCACGGGAAGTATTGTGGGCAAACAAAACAATTTACTACAGCTTTTGTCATTTAAACACTTTCCAGTAACGTTCTCTTGTGCTGTCTGAGGTGCAAGCGAGAAATATATAATCCCAGCGTCTGTACAGAGAGGTACAAGAAGATCCTGTTTGAAGGAAAAGGGAGAGAGAAGGGGGGAGGAATGGAGAGCGACAGAGTGTGCCTAAAAGCATATATTCGCATCTAAGTACAGTATGTGAATGAGTGCACGCTCCTCTTTATGGTAATTAAAGCTCTGGACTCAAACCTGAATCTGGATGGGAGATTTAGACTTACAAAAGGGAGACAAAGTGAGGATGAAAAAGGAGAAAGAAGCAGACAGACAGAAGACTCTACAAATAGAGTCTGTTGTCTGAACCTCTCAGCTGATGTGGTGGTTCAAGAAGGGAAAAAAAGGGCTTTTCAGGCCCAAAACAGGATCAAACAACCTGCTGTGGAGTCCGGTTACACCATAACAATGGCTTACATTCACTCTCAGCCTCAACACACAGGCTTTTACCTCAAAGGGTGTAGAGGGAGAGTAAGTCTGGTTTAGAGGGTGGGTGCGTGCGGGTATGGAGGGGAGGGCTATAGCGATATCTTAGACGATAATGGTGTTCAACAGATTAGATGGTATCAGCCTACCATGTTTGTTTTCAACTGTCGGCTTCTGCAGCTCAACTGAGATCTATGGTCAACCCCGCAGGCACTCTAATTCTCAAGGAAACTTCTAAATATTACTGGAGAAAGTGGAGTACTCTGATAGATAGCATTCAAAACTCTTAGATAAAGACAACTGGTGAAGAGAGAGCAGCTAAGGAGAGATCTCTACCTATAAAGTGTGGAGTTGTCATATTGAGTGTTTGATAGACTTTTAATTGACTGGTGAATGAATGAGTCCTTTTCTTTTTAACACTTTCCTTGATTTGCTCAGGATTTTAAACTTAATTGTCGGATTCCTAAAGATATCATATAACCAACTACAACAGCTGTCCCTGTAAGCTCCTCTGTCCACAGCAGACAATCTGATTAATCACAGACGCCACAATAGGCAGCTACTATCTGCTAACCTCTTAAGACCCTGCCTCTCAAGCAATGAAGAGCCGCCCCGGCAATTTGTATTTGTTTTACATTGGTTCAGTAGTTCTGGGGAAATTAGTATGCAGTCAGGGATGGGAGAGCTTGTCAAGATCAGGGGGAAATCTCTACCCACCCACCGGGTGGATCTACACTCATGAACAAGGTTGACAAGAAAGCTGACTAGTGTAAAGACAAGAAGCAAATAAAATGGCGGAGAACACCATGAATATTCTTTTTCATATGAGTGCACTGAGAACACCTTCACAGACAGGCCCTTTCTCCATCCGTCTGTCTCGTGTGTCTGTTCATCTGTCAAGACACTCACTCTCTCTTTTTCTCCCCTCGCACCCTCTAGCCCCTCTTCTCTTTTTCCAAAACTATGTGTCATGCACGTCAAAATGCTAAGGCCAGTCCTTTTTTGAGGGTGTTCTGCTGGACCATAGAGCGAATAAACATCCATGTCAGGAGAAAGCGATCTGGGGCCCTTCTCTCACTGAGCCCGAGCTCTCCTGGGAAACACACAGCTCATACAATGGATAGAGGAGGCCTTTTGTTGAGTCTCTGGGAGCTGCAGGGCTAGCTCTGGATCAAACAGGGGTGTGTGTACATTTCTGCATTTTACACACACACACACACACACACACACACACACACACACACTCACACACTCACACACATAAGAGCAAACCACACTGATACACGAGAGTGAACACACACACACACACACACACACACACACCTTCGCCCACACACACAGACTTTCCTCATCTCCCTAAACTTGGTGTGACTAAGTAAACTTCTTCACCCTTTTGCAGTAGTTACTGAGGGCAGGAAGATGAATTTGAAATAGCCAGCAGGAGAAGAGAGGAGAGACAAAGGGGAGAATGGTGACGTAAATCAGTGTTGGACTGATTTAGACTGGTTTAGTGTCAGTCTAAAGGGGCTATCTGTTGTACTATATACAAATCACAGTTCAAAGCCTGTGACTGGGCTCCCTTCTGGGGTCTGAAGCAGGGAAATCCTGCATGGAGGTGTCTAATGCTTGTGGGCAGCCTGTGCGTGTGTGGCACAGTCATTTATTACATCTGCTTGAGATATTTGTCAAATATATTGGCATGAGATACATGGGGAAGGGGCGGCACAGGAGTATTACATAGCAATTGTATTCAAAAAAATTAAAAACTTCAAGGCAGCAGTTGCATGAGCGCACACTAGATGCACATTTGTAAAACTCTACGGCAATCAGCTAGTTATATCACCATTGTCTGGTTATATTCAGCCATTGTATAATGGCTGAATAGAGTGAACAAATGTGGTGGCAATACAGACACTAGAATAAAAAAAAAACTGCTAACCCTTCTACCCAGAATGCATTTTAATAAATTTCCATTTCAGCCACTGCCTTGCTCCTGGCCGTCTGCCCCTCGTGCATGATCTGTGGGAATTCTCCTCACTGAAATGAACTCACATCGTCTGACCCTATTCATCCCCAAGACTGCACTTTCTCTGGGACTCCCCCTTTTCCAGTCCCCCGGTTTCCCACAGACCCCCTACCTCTTTCTATTCGGTTGCATCCTCCCCATCTTTATCTCTACTTTCCCACCTACTCCCCCCCTTCCTTCTTCCCTCCCAAGTCTCTGCCTTGCTTTCAACTCCAATTTTAGGCACAATGAAGTTGTTCTGGCTGACAGTTTGGCCAGTAGAATAAGTGTTGTTTGAGCCTGCTGTGTGGCCCTGTAGCGGGCCCATTCTCCCCCTTGCCGGCTCAGTTACCGAGAGCCTTGTTGGTGGGACACGGAAGCCATCCGTCCCCACGCTCCCACCCTGACCCAAACAATTAGCCTCAAACTGCATTCAGGCTCACCTGTGCCCTCTTTTCAAATACTTTCTATTTATTACCTTATCCTCCATTTCTCTGCAAATAAATAGCACTTTTGCAACATAAGGATTTGAAAATGTACAAGGTCTTCAAACTTTCATATTCATGTCTGTGTTATGAGTTCCTCAAGATGCCATGTGGTTTTCATCCATATCGCATCTTTTATGGTGCAGTCGCTGCTACACCACAGCCAGGTTGGCCTGATTTACTCACTTACTCCATATCTTGTAGGACGTGTCAGAAAGGATTCTGTATTGGGGTCAGCTGGAAAGACAAAGCCCGGAGCCCTCTCTCTTCTGTCGCTTTCAGTAAGCATCAACTAGCCTATCTTTCTCTCCCCCCTCCTCTGCCCCCGCCCTGTACTCCCTGTGTTTCTTTTCCAGTTCTCTATTTCTCTGTTCCAATGAGTTATCAAACAAGTATGAAAAAAATCACACTATAAATATTCTTCTTGTGTGTATCCCCTCTGACACATGCACACACAAAAGCACACACAGAGAAGCCAGGACATGAGAAAGTGGCTGGGAGAGGCCCTGATGGGGGGACCATATGTCCAGGCGTTGTATATCAGTCGGCTTGCCCTGAGCGCTCTGCCAGACCACCATAACTTAGTTTGTCTTCAGCACAAAGTTTGGTCCAAGCTTGGCTGGCTTCATTAGGAACCTATTCTCTGGAGCCAATGAAGCTCAACAGACCTCCAACAAAGGAGCTAATCACACTCACTGCTGCTGCTCTCTCTCTTTCCCTCACCTTTGCCCTGTCTCTAAGAACTACCAACTTTCACTCCTTTTAATAAACAGAGACCAAATATACGTAATCAGGTAGAGCCAAACAATAACTGTCAACCAAAATTTAGACAATACAGCACAATCTGAAGACTGTAGAGCATGAAGAACAAACACTCATAGCAGAATAGCCAAATGATGACAGAAAAATAGCAATTGTTCAATCGCCATACCTTTCTTTCTCTTGTGTCTAGACAGTCTATGGTACAGAACAAAACTCTGTAATTGTGTCAACACTGAAGATTCACACCTGTGAGTGTTAGTGCATGTAAGTGGACTCACGAAGTGTCATGTTCTCACCTGACAGACACTTTGCCGTCTCGGATGCAAGTTTTAGTGAGATGTGGTGTGTAGAATGAACGCCGACCAACAATGTGTTTGTGCGCGCATTTGTGTGAGCAAAGGGATGTGATGCACTGACAATGGAGAGCCCCGGGCTGCTGAATACTTGAAATGACCTTGAACCTCAGCATTCTCCATTCCCATGGCTGCAGGGACGGTGAGCATGTCTGTATATTTGTGTGTATGTGTGTGTGTTTGAGAAGAAGAACAATGAGGCACTGCACTTTGTCTGTGCACATAATAGCTCCTCCAAAATTCTGTATCACAGTCAGGGTCAAAATATTTCCAAAGAATCTGTAGTGAATAATGCAGGTGAGATTCTATGGCCATTAGATTTATGAAAAAGTTGGCATTGCTCTCTACAAAGCTGGAAAGTTTAGACCTTTTGTAAGACATACTAAGATTTTCATCGTATTGTCCTCATTAGGATAGACTTCATGGCTTCGTACCATCTTATCACATCAGGGTAAGCTATCCACTTTCACCAACATCTCAGCCTGCAGTGACTGTATTTGCTCAACCTGCATCCAGCAGAGACAGAGGCTTGCTCCATACCATGTCCCCTACTGTGCACATAGGCTACTGGCAAGCATGAACGTGGCTGATCTGGACATGACTTAAACACACAGACACTGTACACACAGGATGGTCCCAAAGCACACAAATACACACACAAACAGACATTCGTGCACACCCAGATGACGAGGACTTGGTAGGTTAAGAATGGCGGTAGGGGGTAGGGATGGCGAAGGGAGACCCAGCGAGGGGTGGTAAAGGCCATGTCACTGGGCCCTGCTTGGACATAAATGTCAGCAGCATGACTACCCATACATGGAGACCCAGCAGTGAGAGCACACAGGAGATAATCAACAAGAGACAGATAAAGGGGAGATGAAGAGACATTACTACCCAAATAAATAGGGGTATATAAGGTAGAGCAAAGCTTAAAATGTAAAGAACACATTTTAAACCAGGTTTTAAAAGTTCAGTGTTTAGGAGTTTGGGGGATATATTGGCAGAAATTGAATATAATCTTATAAGTATGTTTTCTTTAGTGTATATAACACCTAAAAATAAGAATTGTTGTGTTTTCATCAGCTTAATGAGCCGTTTACATCCACATAGGGAGCAGGTCCTAGTTCACAGAGTCTGCCATGTTGCACTACAATGTTTCTACAGGAGCCCAGAATGGACAAATAAAAAACAGTCTCTAAATTATGGCATTTGATTTTTTGCGATTTCGCATCAGTCAACGTAGTTTGCAGCCCTTCAGGGACAAACAGCATTGAAAAAACAACACGTTCTTGTGCCAAGTTGTCACGTATCGCCGCTTTATCGGTGGACTTTTGCGTCTACATATTACGCACTAGGTAGCCTCTTTCATCTGCTACTGAAGTTGATGCCACAACCAACGTAGGTGTTTCAACAAAAGGATATGGTTAGGTTTAGGCTGAAAAGGCAGAGGTGTTTAAGTTTAGGCAACAGACACACATAGTTAGGTTTTGGAAAAAACATCATGGTTTGGCTCAACATTCAAACGGGAAGCGAACACTGGACTCCTAGGTGAAAGTCTGGGGTTCGTTGGACCTATCCACTGTTTTTCCAGCCTGCCCTATAGCCACGATAGCTTTTGTCTTGCTGTGTTATCAACTGACACTATCTATCCGCGTATCATATTGCCATGAGAGGTGCAGTCCAGCTGACCGTTGGCGTATCATAACACTCCGAAGGTTTTGTCCCACTGTGTTACAAACTGACATTCCCAGCAGCAGCATATCATAACACAGGAAAGGTGGTATTTGACATTTATATCTTACAATGAAATCACTGACAAAGCAGCAGTATTTTTTTGTAACATGAAACTGCTTTATTCAGTGATTTTGTGAATCAACTGGTCCATTTGTTTTGGTGAGGAAGAGACCTCTGCGAATCATTCAGCTCCCAGTAAAAATATCCTGAAAGACCGTATTTTAAGTTATCCAAGAAAAAAGGTGAGCATACATTAGCAGGTGTTGGGCTAGAGGCCCATCCGTGATAAGCCCAACAGCATCGGAGAAACACTGATATGTAACATCATACTGCTTTACTTAGTGTTTTTTGTTACCAGTTTTAAAGTTTGTTTTGGAGAGGAGGAGACCTCTGGTGAAAACTCGGCTCCTGTTAAAACTCTCCTGAAAATTGAACATAGAGGGACACCTGGGCAGGAGTTCCTGTTTGTCACACAAGAGAAGTTTCAGCTGGTTGCTATCTGCTATCCTCACAGCTAGATACTACTAAATCCTTCATACGGCTCTTTTAAGTAAATTGTTTTACCTTAAACCTAAAATGATTCGTGTTCAGAAAACTGAAGTGAAAGATGTAAAATAGTACAGAATACAAGCTATATCTTTTCATCTTTCAAGTTTTGCGTGGTGTCTAAATTCAGAAAGGGAGAGGGAGTAGTCAGTGTATTATAAAGCTGGCCTGTTTCCATGAAACAGCTTTTAAAAAAATATTTACCCTTAACTCATTTTAACACCAGCGGAATATTAATTGATCTGACTATTTTTCCAAAACCTCACCCTACAGTCAGATGCATTACTCAAACAGATGCAATACTGTGTGCATCCCTCCCTCTCATGCCCTATGTTACCATTCCTGCTCCCCATCCATCCATTAGATGCTGAACATTTCAACTTTCAAAGTGGAGAGAGAACACAATGCCCTCTGCAGCCTAAAACACTGAATACATTATCAACATTTTGCACTCGCACTTGAATATTCCAACAGGTAAAAACAAACAAGCACGCATACAGTATACACTAAGGAAAATGCAATGTTTTTTCCCTCTCTTTTAAAGGTCAACACACAACTCTGCACCATTCAGAGGCACTTTGAAGACCAACATAACACTTTTATGCAAGCACTCAGTGTTAAAAGAGATAAAATCCACTTTACAGGTCCTCAGCAAACAATAGAAAGTATGTACATTGTGATGCATTTTACATTCATCCATTGATCATGCATTAGCAAAGACGGTCTGATAGACAAGTGGACTATAAGCAGGAACCTTGTATTTCATGTTCAGTGTAATCAACATGTATGTGTTTGTGTGTGTGTGTGTGTGTGTGTGTGTGTGTGTGTGTGTGTTGCATAGGTACTATTAGCAAGACTATAGTAGGATTTTACTTGAAAATTGGAAACACATGCACAGACACAACGATGCAAAAACTCACACACAGTCACAAGATTACACACAGCAAGCAGACACACTGGTAGCAACACAAGAGATCCCAAAAGATACTAAAAGGGGAAAATCTAAACTTTTATTACATAAAACAATCAATTTTGTTTTTAGCATTTCATGTGGTGTGGATTTTAGCTCTATATTGTTATATAGAATGAAGGTCTTTCTGTTCTTTTGACAAAAAAAAAAGGTCTTAAATGGGCCAAGAATAAATCCCTCGCAGACAAAGAGGAACCATAGATTATAAGTATTTATAGAATTTTATGATTTCTATTTATACTATACATATTGTAATTGTTACCAAAACACAAAGCATTCACAAGATACACACTGAACAACACAGTGCTCAATGTTTTCGCCTTGTTTTCAAGATAAACAAATGTAGAAAAACCCCAATAATTTTTCTGTTGATGCAAAATGGCACATTTCATACCAAAAAAAAATGCAGGCGTATCCATAACAAATTTACACAGCCAATTTCTATTACTTGTTTAGACACAAAAATTGTTAAAGCATATGGCCTTGGCAGTCATCAGAAGTTAACTGTTCTCTCTGTAAGTTAACAGAGGAAAGCTGCCCATGTAAAATGCACAGGTTGTGTTAAAGGTATACTATGTGTGATTGTCCTTTAAAACAATGCATAGACTAGTACAGGAATAATTTCTCTTAATTATCACTTGTGCCCCACTAGACATGCACAGTGGTGTATTTATTGCAAAGACTCTGCTCTCTCTTTCTAATTTTTTTTTCTTCCAATTATCTAGACGTTTATGGGTGTGTAACCCCTCATCGCTTACATCAGGTTGGGCCTTTATAAAAGGCATCAACCGGGTAACAGACAGTAAGCATCACGCATCCAAGACACACACACCAAAAAAAAAAAAAGAAAGAACACCAATATAGAGAGGTGAAACCACAAACAAGAGTGAATCTGTGTTGGCCTTTATTTCCACTTTCACTAGCGAGTGTGTTCAAATACAGTTGCCAACAATCCTGCATAGTGCATCTTTAAATGTAGTTCTACAAAATTAAATAAAATATAGGGTTAGGACACTGAGGTCAGAGTCATGTGCCTGATTTCTCAAAAAGAGAAAACAATTTAGTAAATGATAGATGTTTTATTGGAACAGCACAAGATAATTAATTTTTTAAAAAAGTGTCACCATGTATACACTGTAAAAAAAACCCTATTTGTTTTAACTTAAAAACTTTAGTGTCTGGGCTGCCTTAAAATATGAGGTTGACTGAATTTGAGAAGACAAGTTGAGATAATTTCGTATTGATTCAAAATTGCCTCTCCTATTCAGTCAACTTAAAAAAAAATTAAGGCAGCGCGAACACTAACTTTTTTTATGCTAATATGGATAGTTGAAAAAAGAATCCAACCTCTGAATTAATTGTTTTTTGTTTTGTTTGTTGTCTGTTTTTTCAGGTCTGATCGGATCACTTTTTACTTTACATGCAATATTTCAGCTTCTAAAAGTATTGGAAAATCATGACAAATATCAAACACCATTCTAAAGGAAATGTGTTTAGATCATATAACACCTTGTGTTTGACACTACATGGCATTATGTTACACAGCATAAAGGAAACTCTCTCTCTCACACATACACACATACACACACACACACACACACACACACACGCTCTCTCCAGATGGTCATAGCATTTAAAACAGCAACAACAGACTCCCTGAACCCAAACCTGAGGCCATCTTCCTCTCAACACGCACTGTCCTCAGAAACAAAAAACAAAACAAAAAAACCCCACAAGTCCTTCACTCTTTATACAATTTAACCTTCCTCTCTTTTATTTTTCCTTCCTCCCCTTCTCCTTCATTTCCTTTTCATCCCTCCATTTCCAACTCTGCCTGGAACTACAGCAAAGTTCCTCAGTGAAAGCAGTGTGTTCTACTCACCACCGACACTTTTACAGATCCCCAGCAAGACAGTGGTGATTTGTGCCTGTGTTAAGGCAGAACTACTTCTTGCCTCTTTCACAATATAGATTGCTGCCATTATCTGGAGCTATTCCTCTAGCTGACACAAAAAAAGACAAGAAGAAAACATGGTGGGGGGAAAAGGATGAAGGAATTTCACCCAGCTGCTGTATGAATTACTGATGGGACCTGAGTGACAATTTGGTATGCAATTGTCAGTGTCAGTCACAGAGACATTGTCATGTCTGATTCTCATCTTGTGGAGCCGAGCTTTACAGTGTGTTGTCAGAGGACAGTTTTCCATGGAGGAAGTCCAATCAGTATCACAACCTTTTATTGGTTTAGCTGGGTCTAAATGGGGTTTGGAGCCTCATTTTTGGTTAATATATGTGCTATTACATATAAACATACATTCAAACACACACATATTGAGCCAGGACCTTTGACTGTAGCGAAATCTGACTAATATTTCAACTAATGTCGAGTGAATGTGGCGGAAATGCAAATTCAACACTGTCCCCTTTCACACAGGGGAATCAAATCAAATCTTTTGTGGCCGCTGGGCATTGAGGGTGGGAAAAATGGCGAGGCAAGGGGAATCCTTGGGCCACTCGTTTGGGCTGTGAATGAGTCTGTGCCCAAGCGGGAGAGATGGTGTGCCAGTGGTGTGCTCTCTGCTAATTGATTGCCTCTACTAACAAGAGCATAATGTATTCTATTGTGGTAATCCTTTGCCCATGTTCATTAAGCCAGGAAGCAGCGTGATCTTTTCGTTTTTGTCTCGCTCCTGCTCCCTTTTCTCTCCCCTGCTCCTCTCACCACCCCCTCTCCCGATCATCTCTTTTTCTTTCTCGCTCCTCTTCTCTCTGCCTCTCTCCCTCCTGCGTCGAATGGGAAAGGTGATGCAAAGGTGGTATGACAGGCAAAGCATCCCTCACCATCCCAAATGCAAAAACGAAGAGGAACAAAGGACAGATGGAAGGAATAGAGTAGGTGGCTGGTAGGATGATGCAGGAAGGAAGTATGGATGAAAGGATGAGAGGGGAAAGATAAGGACGAGAGATGATGGCTGAGAGGGTAGAAGTGGTTGGAAACAAGAGGAAGGTGATAGGAAAAGAAGACACACTGCAAGTGTGAAAAAAGATCTGAGAAGCACCTTTCGCCATCTTCCTCCATTTCTCTCTTTCTCTCCACTTCCCGCTCACACCCCATCCTCTGTTCCTGTCAGGTTCCCACTTGCTCCTGCTCCCCCCCCAACTCTTCCTTTTACCCCCCTCTTGCCCCTTTTTCACCCACCTCCCTTCTCCGCTTCTGCACCCCATCTCTGGTTTGCCTCTTAATAAGAGCTGGCGGGACAATAGTACCATTGTTGCCCGTGTTTGGGAACCCTGGACTGAAACAATCGCTGTTTACCCAAGCAGTGGCACAGTCTGGACCCTCTCCTTCATTACAGCCGGGCCAAGTCTGATTAAGTCTGTTCCGCAAGTGCTCCAATAAGCCACTGAGCCAGCCACTACGACTCATCCGCTCTCCTCCGTTTTCTCACTCTCCCTCCATCTCTTTCCACAACACTTTCTCCCCTGTCTTTCTTCTAAAATCAGAAGTCACAACTTTATTTGGATTTTCTCACTCTGTAAATCCATGCATCCACTTTCTGGCATTGTTGCCTCCTGATTTACATATTATCCATCACCATGAAAACATTTACCATAGAAGGTGTGAAATAAACACTGAGCAAAAACAGAGCAGAGATAGTAGATAAATGATAAAGTATTCCAAAAACCATTAGTTGAATCTGATCTATTTTCAAAATGACCTTCATAATCTAGGACAAAGCTAATTTCTTTATTAAAAAATCCCACTAGGTTTGAATATGCTGCAGGCAGTGGAAATATGACTGACTGCAAGAAATAAGAGAAAACTCTCTTTCCATAATGGTCTCACATCATAAAAAAAAAAAAAAATGGCATGGAGGTAGTGTTATCAAGCTGATGCTTGTGGCGGAGACGCACTGAATCAGTGGATTGAAAGGCTTTTCACTCAACCACATCCCTCAGCTCTGTGGCTTGTAACAGAAGTATGCTACCAGCACTATGCAAAACAGCATCATGAATATGCGTAATTAGGTGGGACTGGTGTAATTTTTCTGGGTTATGGGATGTGACATTTGTGGGCCAGGAGCATACATCAGCGTAAGCACGACTGACAAATGCATAATCCCTTTCTCTGCAATAAGGCGTTTTTACACTTTGCAATACAAAATATACAGTTTGCCTTCATACACTTAACAGCCACCTGCAAAAATGCACAAAGTCATTCAGACAAACATAAACACAGGGGCACATCTGAACAGTAACACATTCACAGGCATGCACACATATGCAGTAAAAGAAACTGTAAAAGCAATGTGCATATGGTACTAAAAGGAAATCTGTGCATTTGTACACAAATATATACTCCAGATCATGGTCCAATATTTTTAAAAAGCTGTGTACAAGTAACACAACAACAGAGAGACGGATAGCCAGGACATTTGTGTTTACTATAGTAAAAGGAGAAAATAAAACATGGGTTGTGTCTAAAAGCAGGAGGATATCAGAGGGACACAATTACTCAATGATGATGGAGGAAACCTGAAATAAATAAAAAAAATCAAAAAAAATCAAATATAGCCTAGACTTGGAAGGCAGGACACAAAGACTGCTATTGCCAAGCAACAAGGTTAAAAGAGGACTGATACGCATGGATGTTTAACATAATATGCTACTAGATATCAGCTGGTAATGAGCTTTAGATGTTGTTTGCGACCAGGAAATGCAGCACAGCTGATGAGAGAGTCCAAGCAAATTTCTCTCCACACTTCACTATGTTGTTGAGAAATACCTGGAAATCTAGGAAGATTTTTTTTTTCTTTTTTTTGGGACATTACCAAGCATCTATTACACTGCATGCTTTTTTCTTTCTCTTTTTTTCTGTATTCAATTTAGATGAACCTTCAAAAGAACTGAACATGTGAATGCACAAATAAGGACAGGGACATGAGCATAGGTACACTGACAAAAGCATCTATTAATAATTGGATCATCTTCTTACACAACCAGATACACACTCACGAATACACACACATATGCATGCACTCTTTCAACACACCTCTCTGGCTCTTCAGAGAGAGCCAATTTATAGATACTGTACTGAACCCCCCCACCACCACCACCACCTCTCGTCTCTCTCTTTGCCTTGCCATGCCCCTTTCCCTTTCCCTATTCACCCACACACACAGGCACAAACACACACACACACACACACACACACACACACACACACACACACACACACACACACACACACACACACACACACACACACACACACACACACACACCGGCACCCTGCCACAATCCACCGCCCTGCCACACATACCGAAGGGGAGGACACATCCCTCATAGCACCCAGGAAATTAACTTGACATTTGATGCAGACAGAAAAAATATATTTCGGTGGGGGTAGGAAAAAAAAAAAACAAAGTGTACTAAAGCAGAGATAGCATAAACCCATCCCTTGTTCACCCTTCCCCACCCAACCCCCCTTAAGCCCAGGGACGCATTCGAGGGGGATTTCAGCGATCTGCAATGCAGACGCCACTGGGTGCCCACGGAAAAATGAGCTTCATCTTTTGCCTGTCCTTCTCAGTGTATGCTATCCGTCCCTCTTTGTTTCTATCTTTTATGATGCCGGCGCTCCATTTTCCTATCCACTTTCCCTCCCTTTGAGTTTGTGTCTTTCTATTTGGGAGGAAGTTGGAAAAAAAAATTGTGCAACAGTATTGGAGGATCACTTGATGGTTCATGCATTTGAAATTAAGGCACACCCTGTAAGCCGCTCCTTGTGAATACAAATATCATTAAGCTAGGATGTTTAAAACTGTTTTTGCCGTGCCATTTCTTTCAATTTAGCATTTATCTTCCAATATCCTGCTCCCTAATGCACACTAATATCCCTCTACTGACTTGTTATATTTAAACAGCTTTGTAAATCTGGGTTAATCCCTCTAAAATTAACCATCATTTTAGGAAACAAACAACAAACATATGTCTACCAGTTGCAATTTTGTACAAAGCAATATCAGCAGCTGCTCCTGTTAGTCAGATTACGGTGCACCTATGATTTCATGCGATCAGACTAGAAAATAAAGTGAAGTGTGATCGTGCATATGTTTGATAAGATTAACGATCGCATCAAAGGCCGCATAGTAACCTCGGCAAGGAGCCCAAACACCACGAGCGAGAGCAGGCCACAATTAATACATCATTATGCACTGCTACAGTTTACACCCGTGAACACACACAACACACAGCAAGACCGCCGACCAGCCAGTGTCTGTCTCAATAACCCCAGCATTAGACATGCAGGAATGTTAACATCATTATGCACAATTGCGAATGTCTGTCTGTCCCCCCCCCCCCCCCCGCCTTTTTAACACCCCTTCACTATTCTGTCTGCGGGTGTGTGCGTGTGTGTGTGTGTGTGTGTGTGTGTGTGTGTGTGTGTGTGTGTGTGTGTCTTGGAAGAGGGTGGCATTATTTAAATATGTTTTATTGTATGCAAGTTGAAACAAATCACCGATTGTTGTATGGCTGTGAGAACCTCTGACTGCGATATTGTTAAACCATGTCTACATATCAGCATTTTGTCGAAGTAAAGCTGCAGGATTCATTTCACGAAAAAAAAAAAAATAAACGTGTTGCAAAAATTATTACATTATTGCATTAGGATTTCATTGCATTTTATTATATAATTCTAGGATTTATCCACAAATCAGGATTGAATACAGAATATGAATTAATCGGTGATGAAAAACACATGTATTTTTTACACCACACACACACTTTGAACACTCTGCAATGCTGTGTTGTATTATAAATTATAAAAATGATGATATATAATTTAAGATGAAAGCAAATAGGCTTTTAACTTTAAAGTGTGAATGTTTTGACACTTTCTGTGCTGATGCATGTCTGAAATTGTCCTGATACAGTATTAAGGTAACCCTACAAGTGTGTTAAATATTCATGCTGAGAACCAAATCAAATATCCAGGGAAATAATTATGATAACATTTTTCTTTTCGTGGCTAAAGGAAAATGCAGACAGACCTAGTTTGTCATTACCTAATCCCCCCAGTTAGTGAACACACGTGAATATGTCACATGTTTGATAAAGTTGAAGTTTTTACTGGGAGGGTGAGGAGGAGAGGACGTTTTCATTAGCGCTGGTGTTACTAATATCTGTTCGGCATTTCTCTGAGGCGGTAGCCTACGGCCAAGATATTGCATCATCCCAACACACACACTGCAATGTTATTTGCAGCCATTGTATCACATTTGCATTCGTTGTGTTTTAAGTGAAAACTATGCATTTTGTTGCCTTTAAAAAAAAGAACAATTTCTAGCAAAAAAAAGAAACAATACAAAGCTACATATTGTTTAGTCACTGGGAGTATAACAGATCTATCCAGTATAGCACCAGGAAACTCCTCAAAGTCTTGTTTTATTGTGCAGAAGATTTAGAATCAGATTCAAAACCAATATATTTTTTGTTATCTGCCACAACTTAAAGGAAGATTGTCCGGCAAGTGTTGTATACAAAGTCCTTGGCATCCCTCTGCTTATACAAACTCCCCTCCTGCCACCTCGCTATTCCTTGCTGCCAGCGATTTGCATTCATTTGCATGATTTTACGATGTGCATATCCTTTGTTCTGACTGTATGATGATGCAGAAGAAACCCTCCCTACGCAGCGCTATTACACAGCCCGCTGAAAGCTACTTGGATATTACATGAAAAAAAAATGAAAAAAAACTGCAGTTTTATCTCTTATAATTAGAAACTGATAAGACAAGATTTCCACAAATACCGGACTCATCCTGTGTTACACCAATGATAATGTAGTGCATCAGAATGAGGGAGAAAAAAAGATGAATATGTTCTAGTTTTGTGGCATTTTTGAACAACCATGGAAAGGACATATTGTGCTATCGCTAAGAGGCATGAGCATCTGCAATATATAGCACGGGGAAGGGATTGCATCCAAGCATGAAATATGGAATTACTTGACAAATAGGAAATAGGAAAAATTATGGATGGAAACTAAATCATTGAAAAGAAAAAAAATACCTCTGACATATTTTACAATATTTCATATTTCGGTTTTAGTCATTAATTGTAATTGTTTTCTATTGTATTACCTCATTTACTTACTATATTTACTGTGCAGAATTGTTTATTTGGATGTTTGTGACCTACTGCAAAGCTTTCCTGTATTCTGGCGTCTTTTGTTCTCGGTTGTTGTTTTATCTGCACACACACACACACACACACACACACACACACACACACACACACACACACACACACAC